>NC_081519.1:35301703-35601703 GCF_030273125.1 Centropristis striata
AATTTCTTACATCTAAAATTCTACTCCTCTGGCTAAATGTTTGAACAATTCTCTTCTCTTCTTCCCTTTTCAGATTAAGATGATGCAGTGGGCCTGAACTCCTGGAGATGCCTGTTCAATTTAAAATAAATGGAATACAAAGCATTTGCCACTTTTGAAATCTTATTTTTTGGTGAATTAGTGTCTCAATGTGTTTAAATAAACTGTGGAGAAGAGAAAAAAATGGATGAAAAGAGAAGAAAGGCAAGAGTTATTAATAATCATCCACAAATTATTTCATGCACCAATAACAAATGTGACAGATTTGAACATTGAGTGCAAATTTTACTCAATTTATCTACTGGATACAAATAGCACCTTGACAAGAGACAATCCTAGATTCAACAATAATTATATGCTAATGTTGTACTCAAACATGTATTAATTTACCTATTTTTCCCTGAGCTGTGATTATAGTTAGTTTCCTCTGCTGATTTCGGAAAAAGACAGATTATCTGCTGCCTTCTCTGAAGTTACTACCTCAAAGAAAATTGAAGATATGACAATATCTCTATCACTCAGTATGTTTTGGGGTTTGTATGTCAAGTGTCTTTATTTTTCAGTGTATTTATCAATCATTATGCCAATATGTAAATAAATCCTTCCTGTTTAACAGTGAACCCTCTTACATGTCTGTCTTTAAACTAAATTTAATCATGAACTTGTCAGTTGATGTATACAAAGGCTAAGAGTCTACAGACACCCTAGCTAGCAGGTCTGTGAGGCTATAGGCACTGTAGTGCTTTAAACTAAATGCTAACGCCATCATGCTAACTCTCAGAATGACAGCGTTCATATGCAGATGTTTGCAGTGTTGACCACTGCAGTTTAGCACATTCATGTGATGTAAAACACACCTGACGCTTATCAAGAGAAATGAAGAAGTAAATTATTGTGGGGATGGGGAACGCCATTAATTTGGTTATAAAAAATTGCATTACAGAACCATAGATGTCAACCTCATGGTGGCGCTAGAGGAGTGGTTGGGGGATCTACAGTCATTAGGATTCATCATCTATACATCATTAATGTATTTACCAAATTTAATGGCACTACCTTATATTTTGACCAACATTTCGCCAAAAAAGCAAAAAAAAAAAAATACATCATGGTGGGAAACCATCCAACAATTGTAAAGATATATCAGTCTTTCAGACCGACATGGTATGGCTAAAAACAACCACAATAATATCATATAAAATGTCCAACTACAATTTCTGTGCTACAAACTGTCAAAGAAACTGAGGCAATGGCCTTGTCTCTGCCCATATTTATTGTTGCATTCAGGTACAATCCAAACAATCATCATTATGTAATGCCCACCTATTTTTATACAGGTCTTAGATAACCTTGTTTTTTCTGTTGAGGTAATTATGTATATCTGTTTTCTGGCTGAACCTGAATTTGGCTAAACCTGATATTGGACATTAAAGTGGCTCCTTTGCAGCAATCACATTAAGTTTACCACATCGCCCTGTGAGGTATTTACTGTGCCTTTCCATTTTGTAACGTCACATGCACAGCTTCCGCTTTGCCAACTGTCACATGGCTTCGAATTTCTCTTTTACTGCAAGCATGTGTTTGCAACACTTTCAGAGGATATTGCGAGTCTATTATAGAAAGTCATAAATGATAAAATTTCATGTGCATGACTAAGTGCAACCTTGCAAACAACTGTGCATCTTCCTGTGTGAAGTCAGAGGACACACTAATATTATCAGCGGCGACATGGCATCCAGTTATTATAGACACAGCTCTTTACTGGGAGTTTATTGAACTAGGCTTTGACATTTAAAAGCCTCTAAAACACATGCCAATAGTATTTCACAATTCCGTCGCTCAGAAAAACAACACTATATATATTGGCTGTTGTTAAAATACAGTACAAAATCAGACAAATTTTAAGACATAAAAACATGAATGCTATCGGTGGTATTTAAACTGGCCAGAAAGTTTAAGCAATTTAGTCTAGTTTAATTATAGTAATTAATTAGGTCAATGCAGTGTGTTTTTCAATGAAAATCAATGGTCAATAGAAGCAAAGGTTGCCAACAGACATATGGGGTAAGCTTTGTCCATTTTGCATGTGGTGTGTGATGTCAGGCTGTTTTGTCATTGTTGTGCAGGGTAGAATTCAAGGCTCCTGACTCCAGTGACCTTGTGCAATAAATGCCTTTGAGAACATAAAGCCTCACATATCATCTTCCCATGCCTGAGAACAGTCATGGTTCCTGGGCCATGCATCCGTTTTTATTACACTGCTTGAAATATCCACACACACACATATAATCGTGCTCAAACTGAGCATAGCTGTTGTTACTAACACCATAATAACTGGGATGTGGTTTGAAGTGCCAGCAACCCAGACTCCATGAAGAATCTGAATGACTTCTTACATGTAAATGAATATCCCCAAGGCAGTTTGTGTGTACAGATACAGTGCATGTCACATTATGGACAGATATTTAAAGTAAAAAAATATACAAGCAAAAATCAGACAAGGATAATCAAGTATAATAATTTATAATATATATATATATTTTTTTTAAGGCTGATGCGCTCTGACCCAGCAATGCCTAATCATCTGTTTATTGCATTGAGAGAGTAAAAGTCACATCGCTACCGGTGTTTCTAGAAATCCAGTGAGTTATACACCCTGATTGTTGCTCTGTGCTTAAGCAACTTTGCAAAACAAACATAAATCTTAAATACCTCTGAATCTAACCTGTAAACAAGGTTACAAATGAAGCTAGCGTGATTATGAAGAGGACATTCCATCCAGTAAAAGTTTTTCCTTGATAATATCAACAAAAAAGTAGATTTAAGGTAAAAACAGGCAAGGAAACACAAGAGCTGCCTTTCCACCTTATGTGCTTGTGTTGTCCCACAGCCACAGAATCACAAATTACATTTGGCCCACTTTATCTTTACACAAGACTGGTATCACATTATTTTACTTCAGCCATCTATTAAACCAACATTATCTCACAGCTGGTTATATCAAACAGGCTGTGGCTGTGCAGCCATGTGGTTAATGAAGCCAAAATTAAGTACAAGTGGACCTGCAACATGTCACCTCTAGATAGAGCATGTGGTGGGATGTGTTGGTATTTTTTTCAGTTTTTATCCATACAATACAATACATAAAAGGAAGCCCTCTCCTGTGTCAAATTTACATTTAAATTAGTTTCAGATAAAACCCAGTTCTTGTGCCTAATAATACCAATTACATCTGGGTCTTAGCTTTGAATAGGCTATATCTGCTTTACAACAGTATGGCCTTCATTATTTTACTGATTGTTTGGGGCCATTATCGGAAATATGTGAAAACAAAATACCACCTTCTGTGGTGAGATATTCTTTCACGCTGTTCATAGATAGTCAGGCAGATTGCAGTAATTACTGATTGAAATATGAAAAAGCAACATATTGTTTAATAATAATCAAATTGGCTGGTTTCACCAAATGTCATGCATTTATTTCAAGATGACTATTTTTTGTGATCTTAAAGGATCTAATCTCCAAGGACGAATCAATGTCTCAATTTATGAGACTACAGTTCTTGAAGGATCCTTGCTCGCACTGTTATCCATGTATTATGGTAACAGTTGCATGCAGGCCTTTTAAGACACCCAATAAACACATTGTATTTTTGGTTGGTGTCAATAGGAGTCATTAGTGCATCTAAACATTAATGTAATGTTTTGTTGCTCTCGTAATTTCATAAGAATGTCATCACAAGCATACCTCGATGTCAACACTTCACTCTTGTTCTTACTTTTAGCTCAATAATCCAAGTGCGACGACATCAAAGTGCACGATTGACATTACTTTTGAATATAACAGCCAAAAGAAGGAAAAAGCACAAATTTAAAAATAATACCTGACTACCACATCTCTCTGGTTTGGTTTTGCCTCATCAAATTTATAAGTAATTTGCTGAAGTTGGAAATGGTCACATAAAAGGATCATGATATTGATCATGAGGAGAAACTACTACAAAACAAATCAAAAGCAAAATATCAGGAACAATGGAGCTGTGATCATGATGAGAAATGGCTTAATTCTATTTTTTTTTTAAGGGAAAAGTAGATTATTCTGACCAATCCTGAGGAAGTTCATGGATCTGTCAGGAAAAGCCAAAGTCAGGGTCATCCCACCGTGAGGCTTGTAGCCTTGGCTTTCCGCCCTCCCCCTTGCTAGAGGTTGTGATTTATGCCAAAAACAAAAAAGCAATCCCCTTTCTTGGCAGGCACCATGTCTGACAACGTGGGTGCTTGTCGCAGAGTCATTGGCATTCCTGTAAGGATTTAATAGCTTAAAGACCAGGGAGGCAACACTCAAATATCAGACTGGGAAGCAGCACCACTCAAGAGGATTACAGGAGTACTGAGGTAAGTTCATCATTCATCTTAAATACAGCACCGCTCTTAGATGAAGGTGTTAAGTATTTAGAGTTGGCTTTAGTCTTTAACACTGCACTAATCCTGTGGTTGATTCACTCTTAAGTCTAAAGATAACACTGAGTTAATGTGGCAAACTGTGGATAGAGTTTGCCTATAAACACAATTGAGCTGCCTTGTTTTAGTAATTGCTTTGATATGTACTGCACAGCTTTTTAATTTTCATTAAAATCATTCATCATTTATATTTAAAAGCATGGCTTCCAGATTTTCTGCTGGACTGTTTACTCAAATGTGTAAATTTTGTATTAGTGGTAGGTACCCAATTTGTGCAAATTTAAATGAGAAGTCATAAGGTTATCTGAGTCATGTAATAGAGTTTAGAAATGCAAATATATGCTAATGTACCCTTCAAATGGCAACAGAGGCTTCTTACAGCAGTTCACACTCACTGCTTAAGTTTGTGTGTTCACTTTTTTCAAAATAATTAACAATATCCATAATTCAATCTAAATGTCCCATCAAATATACAGTTAGAAGTAAGAGTAAGATGATAAACATATAAGCTTTTTAAAAACAATTAATTACTACAGTCGTTTGACAGATTCATGGCTAGTCCTTGCTGTATTTTCTCTACAGCTTAAAAAAGTCTTTCCTTCAGGAGCATCTATCCTTTTAACCTTTAAAAACATTTGGCTTTATCTTAATATTTACCAGTAAAACAACCAGTCTGAGCTTCATCTGTTAACTTTCTTCTCCAGTTTGGACTAAAAATGATAAATTGCAAACCATAAAGTCTCTCTATTTAAGGCAAAAAGTAAGCTTGGTTAGTTAGCAAACCTGCCATTCTCAGCTACAACACATGCTTAGCAACAGCATCAACTCTGTAGATAGCCCCATGCTTTCTGAGCATGCCCTTAGTAGTTCCTTGCTTTTAATCATTTTTATGATGCTCTCAGTCTCTTGAGTCCTGTATTTCAGTGCTGGTCACAGAAGGAGCTGGTAGCTTTAACAGCAGCCACATGGAACTGCAACAATCCTAAACAAACAGACCATGTCACAGACTAAAAAATCGAAAAATATATATATATTTGTTAAGCATAAAAACTTCTTCCTAACTTCTCAAAATCAGCATTTAAGCATGCACGTTTGGACAAAAATAAATAACTGCCTCATAGCATGCAACAAGTGTTCGTCATACTGTATACCATTACAGCATATTTAGCACACTTACACTTTCTGTTACCATATATAGTAGTATCACTCTAAAAAGTTAAATTATCTACATTGACTAAGTAAATGTGTTGAAAAGTATGATATGATAGGTATATATTTAAATAAATAAACACACACACACACACACACACATTTATATATAAATATACATATGTTGTGGGTTGTTAAGGAGGTTACTGAGCAGGTTTCACCACGTTACGACTGACTCATAATGTCAACAGTGATTTACAAGCATATTAAGATGTTCGAGATGGGATGTTCACAGTTTTATGTGGCATGTGACATATCATGTGACAATCCAGTTTTCTCATCTTCCAACAGCCGTGGTCCATCGACACCCAAGAATATCACGCGCCTATACTGGGCGGTGCTAGTTTTGTACAAATACTATACATGAGAGGTCAAACATGTCATGAATTACAGTTCAGTGTGCCTACTTTATCAACACTGTTTTAACAGTGTCAACACTTGAAGAACATTAATTAATGTGGTTCAAGTGTTTGTTCATTTTTCTCTAATGGTATGTTAAAAAAATAAAGTAACAATGTAACTAAAAAACCCATTTTCATATCATAAGCCTGATGTCCTTTATTCAATTAACTAACCCTATTATAATTTAACAGAGGCCAAAATATCGGTTGGCTGATATTGTTGGCCAATTTTGGCCTATCAAACAGATATTGGTATGAACATATGTGTTAACAACCTTGCTATAATAACATAACAATGCAGGAAATTATTTAGAAATACTGTCAGCCATTTATTTTATGGAATTAATTAATTTAACTGGTAACTATAAAAAATAAAAGTTTATTTTTTTATTCCAGCTTGAAAATTCACTATATCAGCCACCATAATTGGTGAATTTTCCCTTTCTACAAAGGATAAAGATATAACTCCCTAATCCATTGTGTCCTAAAATTTAACAACAGCCCCATGAAACATCTGCATTCTTGAATTCACGATTTAGTTCCGAAATACACTTGCTGTTACCTCATGGCAGAAAGCTGCAGTAGTATATCAGCGATTTGATCAACAGCAAAGTCGTCTAAAGGCAGTGAAGTCATTTGGTTATTTGGCTGCTCGGCCAGTAAGAGTGCATGTAAGGTAGAAGGAGCTTAACCTCTGCAACAACATGAGCTGTAGACTGTATAAAGATACCGATAAGCTATTTTTTTTAAATACACATTATCTATAGTTTTAGAGAGGTTTTCATAGGGTTAGGCCTTGATGTCAGGCTGCTGTACTACGTTTACTCCTGGCTCTGGTAGTAGATCAGGGATGCAGAATTCAGCTCCAGTCATGCATTACCAGTTTGTACCAGTTAGGCAAAAAGAGTATCCTGCAGCTACGATCACAAAGGCTAACTGTTATGTGACATGGGAATTGTTACAGAGAGAAGAGGTACAGAGGTCAGACGGCATCAGCAACATTTACTTTTAGGAAATAAATTGTCCCAATCAATGTCTCACATTTACCCTCAGCAATACTTGAGGAGCATACTCGGGGATTGTTTTAATCAATTTTCAATCAAGCAGTGACAAATACACAGTATGTCTGTGTGTGGTCTTGATGTTAGCAGTGGGAGCAGATTACAATCAATACTTGGGAACATGAGTATCTCTCCACCAAAGCTATAAACCAAAGAGCTAGGGCAACAAAATGTACAGAGAATAACAGGAAATTCTTGCAGCTGAACCAGAAAATAAATTCGAGCTGCAGGCAATGCTCTGCCTGTCGCCACAGTCACCTTTATTGAAAAACGAACATCTGAACCTACACTGTGATTAGGATGAGTCATGCAATAGAGAATGACTTGGAAAGGATGAGATTTCAAGCAATTTACTGCAGCTAAATTCATACAAAGTTATTTTTTCCCCTCTTTTCCTTCTCTATGACCTGATTTCTGTGAGGTCTACTGTATTGATTGACAGTCTTTACACACTTTACGGAGATACGGCTCCTGCTTTCAGCAGGCTGGTTGCTATAATAGCAAGGACTTGTGCTAAGTAGCTACTATTTGCCAAACTGTTAGTTAAGCCTTACCAGAAGGCAAATCAAATTCCAGTTAATGGTCCCCAATGGAGTATTCTAGTAAACAAGGTTTCTGTTAATATTCAGTGTTACTCACCAAAACATGCAGTATTTTATGTATCCTTGAGGACTAACAAACATGAAGAATTCATTCCCTTTCTAATAAAACATTTCCAAAGCCATTTCTTCTTTAAATATTAAAACCTTTGGGGACCAAAAAGGAGACCAACTCAAAAACTGGCACTACTAGCAGTCATAAACTCCACAGGGTAGCTTTGACCATGAGGGTCAATTTTTTTTAATGTTACACATGCATGGTGTTATGACATTTGACAACAACGTTAAACTTAAGGGCAGCATACCAAATGCATCATTTTATTGGCGAAAGAGTCATATCAGTACTTGGAAGAGCCCACTGAGGCAATACAACATAGTGTCTGTAAGTGAAGGAAATTAATTAAAGAATTAATTAAAGAGAACAGTGTCTTTATCAAAATTATTGTCGATGAAAACAGATGCTACTGGTATTTGTGTGCTTGTGTTTACACAGAGTTACCTTAAAAACTAGAAGTAGATAGTCCATTATATAGTTGGCTCTCAAACATGTCTGGAAATCTCCTTAAGCCTTAAACATTGACCCCATTACAATTAATGTTCTATCCATCTATTTCAGTGAAGTGACATTTGTAACTCTAAGTTTAGCAACCATGTGGGTAATGAAAGATTGCTATGTACAAGCAGAGATCCCTGCTGTGACTGGATCTGTCACATCATAAAAAAACGTTAATTCGATGAGCATGTAATCATTTGAACATCACACCAGCACGCTGCAGCTTAAAGTGACAACAGAAACCCCTGGATAATAAAAGTTAAAGCCTGGCAAGAAACTACGTCATGAAGTTGATGAAATTCTACACTCCAGGTCCAATTTTAAAAGGATTTTAATTTTAAGGAATGTTATAACACTCAGCATACAGGGAGCAGCTGCATGGCATGCAGCCAGAGATGATCATGTTTTGAGTTTTCTTTACTGTATACTGAGATTCTGCAGTTGTATTAAGGCCACAGGTAATGTTGGGCAGAGCTTTTTTTTTTAAAGAAAAAGTATTTTTGATGGTTAAACATATATTACCCTATTTGGATTTACTTTTGTTTACTTATGTAATGTGTGTGCCTGTTTTCGCAGAAGACGAAACTTTCTATGTGTTGAATTTATTGAAATAATTGAATAACCAGTCCTTCCAGGAATTACCACAACTTTAACTAATCCTAGCATTACTCAGTTATATTATCTCCACATTATCTCAACATACAACTGGAAGATTAGGCTACATTTGCAAATTCAGCTAAACATTTCTGCATAAAATGTAGCAATAAAGAATATGTGTAGTTCAAATTAAATTACATCTCACTAGTTGTTCACTGTAAAAGACTTTACTATCAATTGATGCTCTGGCAGAGCTCCTGCTTCTGCCTAAAATGAATCTTTCAACAAAAACAATCTCTTTGACTATACTACAGATTTAAAGCAAAATAACACTTGAAAGCTGCGGCTGAATTATTCATATTATTTTGAAAAAATAAGCAAAAGATTCATTCCTCCTCCTGATATTTGCAAAGCTGTAAACACTGTGCTTAAAACCGTTCCATTATCTTTTGCAGTCGAGGAAATCTTGCTGAATCCATTGGGGAATCAAAGGACCCAAGATGTTTCGAAGATCAAAAGTGACAGATGGGACAGCCACTGGCCAAGGTACGCACGAAAGTGCAATCTCATTCCTTACAGGAGGAACACCCAATTTTAAGTTTACTTTTGTTCTTTTCCTCCAAACTCTGAAGATCAATTAGAAACAAAGAGGTGACAAGTTGGTTTCAGTAAGTTTGATCACCTTGACAGACTCAAACAAAGTGATAAGATGACATATTTCCAGATCAGAGTCAAGCAGAGTTGATAGAATGAGGTTGGCAAGGAGATCTATTTGTGAATAAATCTAAAGGAAATTGTGAATAACTCTAAAAACTGCTTTCATTGTTTGCAGATTTCTATGTCTATCTGATGCATCAAATGGTTAATTACTTGTTATAGGGTACATACTCACAACTTTTACTATTCAAATGCCTTTATTCAGAAAGTTCAAGGCTGTAATTTGGCTATTAGCATCCCTATTTAGACTTAACAAGACAACATGTATGCACGTCTATTAAAGGCCAACAAGAACTCATAAAGAAGGTAGACATACATTGCAGGCTGATCATAACACTGCACACTGAGGAACAGATACATTTTACAAGTTTAACGCTCCAGAGCACCTGGAAATGAGAATCAGATATTATTATAATTTCCATATTCATGTGTTTTTGTGCTGATAAGTTACATAACACATTGTATACTGATGCAACCTGACAAGCATTACAGTTTTACCTGTGCTGCACAAAATGCTGCTCCACAGTAATATTTTATTTCATGTCCCTCAGATTAAATATTTAAGTCTAATCCGCAATCAAATGTTAATAACATGCTGACATGTGCTGTATATGCTCTTTAACATGTGCCTTATCAGATCCTGATGGAGAGATTGGTAAAGAAGGTAGGCTTAGAGGACAATGGAGAAACCGTCATCAGCTATTTTTTTCCTTCCCTGACTGCTCACGAAGGCATGACAAACTGATATGCAATGGGTTTATTAGTATGCTCTATAAGCGTACATATATGTTGTGCGTAGATATGTAGGTGCACCACTACATATCTGTTCTCAGGTTGAATTTTAGGCATGGATTTCCAAGGGAAAAGGTTAATGGGATAAAGCTATTGTAATGTGAATGTATTGAACATGTGACACAATAGAGCCTTCTACAATGATAAGAGACTGATACAGAGTAACATTATACATTCTAATATTCCACGTATTAGAATGTGTTTCAGCATGGTTTATGAGGGTGATGTTTTGTTTACAAAACAAAAAAACACATCTGAGGGTCTCACAGATGCCATTCTGTTCTCTTTTTAAGTGTCAAATGTGTTGTCACTGACATTTCATTTTCCAATACTGACAGTGGGGATCAAGAAGAAATCTAGAGTCCCTGGGGTGATGATTACACAGTTTATTGAGACGCTGCCAGAGGGAAAGAGCCATCCAGACTTCACCCGAAAGCCGATTGCTCTGACCATCCAAGAGGGTAGGACTGATAGTATGAGAGTGATATTAAACATTAATATCGAAAAATATTCCATGGTGGAATTTCCATGATTCTGCATAATGGATGAGATCCATGCCTTTTGTGCAATGGACCAATTGGAGCAGACTCGTGTTTCAGCCAGATACAATTAAACACACACAGATTTCAACTACAACCAGAAAAATGATAAGATAATCAAAAATCTATGTTCTTCACTGTTTGCATTTGCGACGTAGGCATAAGTGGTGTTGTGTGGGCATCAAACATTCTACTTTATTAGAGTATATATTACAAATCAATAATCCTACAGAATGATTAAAATATATTTGCATTTGATTCTTGTGTTTAAAAAAAAAAGGAAATTAAGTTGACCTTGTCTCTGTTTTTTTTTTTTTTTTAGGAAAATTTGCTTTTTTTAAAGCAATTGTCATTGGAGACCCACAGCCGACTGTAACATGGAGCAGAAATAATGGAGATGTGTCTGATACGTCAAGATATCAGCCTAAATACGATGCCACCTCCAATGAGCATACATTTGAGGCGAGTGAAACGTGCTATCAGATGGCAGTGACACTCCACAGCATCATGCTGATGTAAAGGGGTGGTAAAAATAGCACAGAGGAAAATAGATAAACAGACATAGAAGGAGAGAGGGAGGAATAAGAAGAAGCTATTTGATTCCATCAATGTCATCCAGTCTTCTGACCCATCAGTTTGCTTGCCGATCACTTTCTCTACAATGAGGGGATTTCACTCATCCTGAGAGGAGTATGGTCAATACTGAAGTCAGTTTGATGAAATGGGCTTGGCACTGCAAAGTAAAATAAAAGGCATGTTGACATATATAAGCAGGCCCTCTACCAATCAAGGAGCATGCAAAGCCAGTAATTGTTCCGTCATGTGCATGAAGCCACAAAGGATCTATTTATATCACTACTCATTGGAAAGTTTATATCAGTCCCAAACAGACTACCCTAGTGAGTTCCTCTGAAGTTGGCAGGGAAAACAGGGAAAGACTGTAGAGTAGTAGCCCATTTTCTCCTCACAAGAGGAAAATAAACACACAGATAATAAAAAAAATAGGACAGTTAGGACAGTTGGTGTGAGGCTTATCTGTACTACATTGTAATAATCAAAAAATAGCTATGATAAGCCAACTACATAGGAATGAAATACCAGGTACTATTAGATGGGGATGTTTCGGAACACAGTTGGTAACCACTGCAATACAGTAAATATGTTTTATTTTTTTCAGATGCCAAATGTTATGCCAGATCAAGCTGATACCTATAAATGCTTTGCCATAAATGAATTTGGACAAGCCGTGGTCACAGTTGTTCTGAATGTGATTGAAGGTAAGGACTCCTCAGTTTGGATTTGGCAAAAAATTCCATGTAATATCATCCAGAGTAATTTACTCAAGTGTTTTCACAAATCTACTTCAAATTAAGTATCGTCATTTTAGTACTTATCACTCGATAGTCCCTCTTGTGTGTTGTTCAATTATATCATTTGTATAATATTATGAGTACCCTCCATTTCTGCTTTCAGTTGGTTACAAAAAGAACAAACCTCAGCAACAAGCAGCCGAAGCCACCAATGGGAATTTTAAGACTGTACTAAAAAGGAGAAGGTGTGGTTGTTGTGCGTGACGTGGCAGTCTTCTGCGTTCCATTGATTTTCATAGGTCTCCAACTGAAAACTTTCTATTTTAATTTGCAGTAAGATCCTTCCGAAATCCGAGCAACCTGAGAGAAAAGAGGGAGAGATTGATCCTAAATTTTGGGAGCTCTTACTCAGCGCTGAGAAGAAAGACTATGAACGTATCTGTAGAGAGTTTGGAGTGACTGACTTTCGCTGGATGCTAAAGAAACTTAATGAAATGAAGAAAGAAAGGGAAGAAGAACAAGCTGAGGTTTGTCATTTGTGATATTTGCATGTTGACTTGTTTGCTATTTTGCTTTCTGTCTGATATTATTCTTTTTTTGTCACAGTTTGTCAAAAACCTGTCCAACCTGAAACCAATTCAAGTCAATGCAGATGGTACGGCATCCTTTGAGATTGACATGGACCTTATTGATCCAAGTAGCTCCATATTCCTCTACAAGGTTAGTGTGAAAACTAAACCACTACTCCTAGCAGCCCTACTACACAACAGACAGGGAATCAAACCAGACAAAGGGTGTACCCTCGAGGGACTGATTATGAATTTATTTATTTATTTATTTGTTCATTAAATTGAAATCTGTCCAGTACTTGTAAAGATGTGTCATGATATGTATATATATGGATATACGGACAGATGGACCAACATTATTGGGTCTGTCTACTAGTAAACTCAGAGCTCTGAGACACATTATTAAGACATTTACAGCACAATCATTAGTATCCAAGAGCCTCTGGCTAAGAATTGGAAGATTTTATGATGAAGTCCTGTTGTGATGCTTTGCATAAAATAAAGTGACACAGCTATTTTCCGACACCTATTTTTGCAGGCACTATTTGAAGAAATTACATTAAATATACTGCAAGTGTTGCTGAAGTTTGGCCTTCTTAAGACGTCTTTCCTTCCTCTATGTGCCTTTGAAGTAGATAAAGTTGTGCTAGAAATCCCTAATCTGCTTCACCCCCACAGGATGGTGTGATGGTTCCATATACGAAGGAGTTGGGAGATAAGATGAAGCACAACCTCAAACAAGTGGGGAAAAAATATACGTTCAGTTTGAGGGACCTGATGCCAGACGATGCTGGATTGTACCAGTTGGATGTCGAGGATGTTAATATGTTTTCCACTGAATTTAAAAGTAAGTTTTGCACTTGCATATAAAAAAACTTAGTATCCCTAACTGACATAAAGGAAGACAATCTTTAGATACTTAACACAAAAATGAAAATGTTTTTAATAATTATCATGCAATGCTTGTTATTTTTCAGTCCCCATGGTGGATTTCTTGGTGAAAATTCAGGAAGTGAAGGCAATTGAGAGAGAAGATGCTGTTTTTGAGTGTGTCCTGTCAAATCCATTCTCCAAGATTTTGTGGTTTGGCAAGAATTTACCACTGGAGCAGGGCGATAAATATGATATCCAGGTTTCAGAAGACAAGCTCATTCACAGGCTGGTGGTCAAAGACTGCATGATAGTAGACAAAGGAATTTATTCTGCCTGCGCAGGAATAAAATCCTGCAATGCATGGCTTGTGGTTGAAGGTAAGATATTAAAACACCACCAAAAGACTTACTGCTAATATTCAAGTTAATCCAAATTCATTTTACAAATATTTGCTTTTCGTGTCATAAGATGCCATTTTAAGGAGGACCTAAAGCTTGTTTTCACCCAATTCAGCTGACAAAGATGCACAAAAGGGCAAAAAATCAGCAAGAAAAACAACAAGGGCAGGAGGATCTGGGGTGGATCTGCAGAAGATTGCCCAAGAGCAGCAAGTAAAATTAGAGAAGAAGAGAGAGGAAGTAAAAGAACAGATTAAAGCTGCAGCAGCTGCACCTCCACCTGAAGCCCCTCCAGCCGCTAAGCCTGAACCTCAGAAACCACAAGAACCCGAGCCAAGTAAGAATGCTGATACTACAATAATGGAAATAATTGTTTTAGTTATTTTTATATAATTCTTGCTGTGATCATTTATTGATACAAAAATAACTAACTTCAAATGGTTGATAGGCGTCGCAAAGGAACCAGCCCCAGTGCCGGATCCACCTGTTGTGGAAGTACCGAAGCCTGGTGAGAATTTTAAATGGTTGTTACAACCTTTGCATGCATTCTAAGGTGAATATGACAGCTATTGAAGCATAATGTTTCAGTGATAAGTTTATTAATCCTGCCACACTTTACGCAGATAAAAGGAAAATTATACTGCCGCTAACTTCACTGTAATGTGATTTATTCTATGTTGTGTTGTTAGTTCTTTATGTGACTGTCTGCCTCTTCAAGGTCAGGTTTTGCTTAATATTATTGAGCTCATTTACATTTACTGGTACAATCAATATTCCTAGGATAGCAAGATAGACAGTTTGTCTGTGTAGTGTTGTCTGCACCTTGCTGGCTGTAAAATGTCAGTTTTGTGTTTCACTTTTTGATATATTGTACTGAACTATGTTATTTACAAAGATCTGTGCTTTAGAAGCCATACCAGCACTCCAGCATGTTTTATCCCATATTTATACAATTCATACTATTTTTCAAAGCATTTTAGTTTAGTAACACTTTAGTTTTTATATTTGTATAATTCTGTTTCCCACCCTTTATGCAGACGTCTTATTCATTTTATTGCGATATGGAAATCATCTTGCAGAGATATTCCTGCATTAGTTGATCTATCTTAGTATTATGTCTGTTCTTATGTTAATGCCATTATCGCTTTGTATGTGCAGACTGGTTAGAACAGCTAATAAAACAGACATGATCTTTACATTGATTATCTTTTTAAAGTATGCTCTCTGCCACACATTTGACCATTTAAAAATACTTTTACTGTTTCAACAAGAAAGTTAAAACTTCTGAAAATGAATTAGCACATCTATCCTTTCTCCCACTCTCTCACTTAGCATTTGAGAATATATGAATATGATTATATGGAGGTGTCTCGAACCCTATCCCACCATCTTCCACTGCTGTTTTCAAAAAGATAACTAGTGAACGCAGCTTCACAAAGCATAAACATAATTTTAAAAAACAAAAAAAACCCCGATTCTACTACTGTTCTACTTATTGGAGCACAAATCAGCATGATTCTGGAATCAATTATAGTAAGGGCTGTAACATTAGCAGCTGGAAGCTAGAACACACACAAAAAAAAAAAAGCTGAACTATTTAAGTGTTCATTGACAGAAAACTTTCAAATGCAAATTTTCAATGGAAAAAAAATATTCTCTAATTCTACTGGCTCTGTAAGTCAGAAAAAACACATTCAAAAATGTATGAAACTATGGCATGTTTTGGAAAATAGTCAGAAGTAATTTTAAATATACCTGAATTGTTGAGAATGTATTAAACATTCCCAAGACTATGTCCCTTTATCAGAGTAACCAGATCACACTTATATTATATTATACATCCTATACTTGAACCATGCACTGTATACATTATTGGAATGTGGAGAACAAGTTTCACATGACATCAAATCCATGACTGCAGACTGACACTAAATGTTTTCATGCTGTGTGTGATCATTGATCAGGTCAATCAGATCAATCAGAAAATACATCAACAGAACCCGTTGGAGATTCGGGAAGTGGTAAGATAACAGTGGAGTATTTAATATACACTAATTTACTAAATCAAGTTTTAAAGACTTACTGGTGTTATTGCTGTTAAGCCGCTCTGCTGAAGAAGCTGCTGGTGATACAGGAGGTTGTATACCAGATGAACCTCTTCATTTTTTATGTCCAAGGAACATAAAAAATGAAATGATCAATAGGCTTAGATCTGAATGCAAATGGATACAACTAATCAGAGCATGAAACTTGTGATGTGTGATGTGCTGAGCCACACATCGGACTACAGCGTGCAGAGATAAGCTGTGATGGTTGCACTGATTTATCTGTGAACCAATGTTTTGCCATAAGAATTTAGAAAAGCAACGTGTTGTTAGTCATGCTACTAAATTATTTGAAGAAACCATCATCTTAATTTATTATTGTCACAATACTGGCTTCATCAGAAAGTGTGACAGCCATCTCAGTTGTTTAGGAAAATGCCTCATATCCTGCCAGTCAAACCCGCCCCGGTTGCGATTGGACCAACCAGGACCTGAAATTCTGTTTTAGCGGGAGAGGGACCAGACACATCTGATAGAGCAAATGAAACATCGGCTCACAGATTTATCTGGTTCCCAGGTTATAGTTTCTCTAAAATCAAATGAAAATAATTGAGAAGGTGTGAAATTATGACTAGCATGAGGAAACACCAATATAACCGATACAAAGACTTACAATGTTCACTCACTGGGTTTCTGTTTAAGTTTTATGTTTGCTGCTTGCCATTACGTTGTTTGCTTATTCTGTCTTTAACCTGCTTTGTAACGTTTATTTATCATGAACTTTCTAATCAGATCACTCATGCAATATATACATCACTGGAATCCGAATAACAAGTTTTGACATTAAATTCATGACCACAGATTGACCGATAAAATCTAAATATTTTCATACTGTGTGTGATTATTCATTCAGACAAAACATCAACAGAACCAACCGGAGACTATGGAAGTGGTAAGAGAGACAACAGAAGAGCAAATAAAATTAAGGGACTAATTTACTTAATCAAGTGTAAATGACTTACTGTCGTTATTGCTGTTAGGCCACTCAGCTGAAGAAGCCGCTGGTGGTGAAACGCTTGATCCACCGCTTGCAGAAGTAGAAGGTGGTACTGCAGAAATTTTATACTGAAAGTGCTATAATAACACATATATTAAAAAAACTAATACAAATACTTTTGGTTTTCATTAGTAACACAGTAGAGTTTTTAAAATTAACAAAACTATGTCTAATCAAATTGTGCTCTCTGTAACATCCTAGTTCTGCGAATTTAACAAATAGTTTAAGTCAAAAGCAAACTTATAAATGACAAGGTGTGAAATAACGGCTTAGCTGGAAACACCATTTTAATATAATACTGACACAAAGACTCACAATGTTCAAACATGCTTGTGTCTTCTTAGAAAGTCTTGTGATCTTCATGGGTTTCTGTCAACAAAGTGTGCAAAGTTTTATGTTTGCTGCTCGTCATTGTGTTCGTTTTTAATGTCATTACTTTGCTTTGCAACTTGTGTTTATCATAAAGTTATAACTACAGCACACTTCTCTAATATTTGATACCTTCACATAGAAGATTATGTTTTGGGTTTAGTTTACTTGTTTGTCTGTTTGTCAGCAGGTTTACAGAAAACCACTGGCCCAATTTTCATGAAACTTTGTGGAAGGGGTAGCATGGGCCGAGGAAGAACCCATGATTTTGGAACTGATCCAAATCGGATAGACTAATTAGTTTTTACTTTTTGCTAACTGTGAGACCTCTGTCAAGGCCATGCACTCAGACGGTCTGCGTTCTCCGAGTGCACTTCTAGTCTATAGATGTAGTTTAAGTTATGAATCCTAATTTTTACTTTTTATGCAGTGGTAGCATACCAGCATACTAAACATTAACCCTTTTCTTTATGTAAAGCACAACTACAACATTATTCACAGGAAATCATTGATTTTGATTACCCATTTGACTCCTTCATGTAAGTATGGTAATGGGATTTTGAGTGATGTACTTTCATTCAGTATACATACAGTCCTAACGTTAGAGCTCGTGCACATACATGTAAATGTTAAAGCAATAGTAACTTTTGTTTTCTGTTTCCCAGAGCCTGGTATTACCTGTGGACTCTCTGATATTTATGCTAAACGTGGAGAACCAGCTGAATTAGTGGTGAAGATGAGCATGGACTGTGATGGTGCCTGGTTCAAAGATGGAGAGCCGGTAAAGTCCATGAATAATCATACTTACTGCATACTTACAATATCTAAATGCTATAATCTGGGAATTCTACTTTACCGTAAGTTGTAAAAAAAAAAAAAAAGTAAGACATTTTTTTCATTCCCACATTGTCAGCAAAGTACAAAGTAACAGCCATGCTATTAGATGGGAGTTTTTTCTTCTTCCTAAATGGATATATGCAACTCTGCATAGTATAATACTCTCCCTTTCATATTTGCTTTTCTAGTTAGACTCAGATGCTGGGATCACCATTACCAAAGATGGAAACTCTCACAAGCTGACAATTCACAGCTGCAGAGATGATGACACTGGAGTTTATCGTTTTGAATCGGGGAATCTCAGTACACAAGGAAAGGTCACTGTTGGAGGTAAAATAAAATATACTCCCCTCAATTGTAGATCAAACATTCAATTTTATGTCTTCTGTGCATTAAACTGAATTCCACTTTGTGTTTCATAGACGTACCTGAATTTGATCCAGACGACCTTCACAAGTTCTCCAAACCTGTGATCATAAGAGTGGGCCAGAATGCTACTTTTAAGATGCCCTTCCCTCCTCAGGAGGGTTTGGTGGTTAGTTGGTTCAAGGATGGCACTGAGGTCAAAGATGGAGGAGGAGTCAAGATCGTGAAGGAGCCGAATCACAGCCGGTTGCTGTTCAGAGACTGCCTGCGGACAGACGGAGGGGAAATAAAGATACAACTCAAAAACCCATTTGGATCTGTGGAGGCCACATCTAGGCTAATCGTGCTTGGTAAATAAAATATAAAAAATAAAAAAAGGAGTTATCTTGCAGGAAAAATTTTGGTTTATAGTATATGTTTACCTCTAGATTCACAGTCACATTGCAACATAAACAAAACCTTCACCTTATTAAGTATTTCATAATTTAACACCATGTTTTCGAAACAGATCGGCCAGGTCCACCGGAGGGTCCAGTGGAGATTCTCGAAACCACCTCATCTGTAATTGAAATTAAATGGAACCCTCCCAAAGACGATGGCGGCTCCGCTGTGACCAACTACATAATAGAACGGCAGCAGGCAAGACAGGGTCTGTGGACCAAACTTGGGGATGTCTCAGCTGAGAAGACTTCCTTCAGAGACAGGAATGTGACTCATGGAAAGAAATACGACTACCGCATCTACGCGGAAAACCCTGAGGGCCTCAGTGACTCCCTGGAGACAGCTGATAGCATTATGGCTGGCATAATGAGTGAGCATTGAAAAAAAAGTCTCATTTAGCATTCCTCAGCAAATCCCATCTTAATCTCCCTTAGGTTGTAATAAATGAAAATGCCTCTGGATAGGTTTGTGATTGCTTCAAATCGTTTGTCACCAGCACTATTTAGTCACTGTGGAGATCCCACCTTTTATCACTGCTGTAATGGCTGCTCTATCTCCAAGAGGAATAGTTTGCAATACCCTGCAGTGATAACGTGGAGATGTCCTTAATGTATTCTAGGTCTTTAATTACTTCTTAATTATTAATAATGAGCTTACGTGATTAATTAAACTACTTGTCATTCCTTAGTACTCGCTGGTCCACCTGGTGCCCCCACAGTGGTAAGTGCCTCTAAGACCTGCATCAACTTGACCTGGACGCCCCCAGAGGACGACAAAGGAGTACCGATCATTGGTTACCAACTGGAGAAACGAAAGAAGGACACAAACCAGTGGGTTGCCCTGAATGCAATTAATGAACCTATTGAAGGTCGGTCAGAAACACACATATTATGTTTTAATTTAAGAGAAAGTAGCTTCATTATTCATCATTCCTGCAATGCTGTGAATTGTATTTTTAGACATAAAATATGCAGTTAAAGATGTCACTGAAGGAGCAGAATATGAGTTCAGGGTTTCAGCAATCAATGAGTCAGGACCAGGAGACCCGAGCCCTCCCTCTGCAATGGTGTGTGCAAAGAATCCTAACAGTAAGTAGTTAACTTCCTCCACTGGGCGGATTCATTATTTAACTTTGCTATTCAGAGCAATGTTTGTTCCCTGTCTGTATATTATGTTCCGTGTTTTTTCTTCCAGTGAGACCTTGTTTTAAAGACCCAGAGGACTTCATTGTTGTCAGAGCAGGAAATTCTGCACGTGTCAAAGTTTGCTATGAGGTATGAATATGTATGAGTGTATATGTACACTCACTGAGCCTTTCCTCCATGGTGGGATTCCTAAATGTATCTTTTGCACATTTTGTATTTAATTCCCCTATTCCAGTCATATTCTTCAATGATGAGTTTATGACACTGTGACATGACTGCATATGACTCACTCTTTATCTAATTTATCTGATATTGTTATCTCCAGGGTGAACCTCCACCTGAGATCACTTGGCTGAAGGATGACGAGCCATTATCACCATGGATTAATGTCATCAATACAGAGGGAATGTCTCAGCTTGTTATTCCCTCATCAAAGCGCTCAGATTCAGCCATTTACACTATCAAGGCCAAAAACTCTGTGGGTGAGGCTTCATTTGACATCGAGGTTAGAGTCACAGGTAAGGCCAAATAAGGACATGACAGTATAATAAGCACAGAAAAGATGTGCAAAACTGTGATATTTTTCTACTGAAAGTAATGGTAGTGAAGACAAATAAATAAATGTATTTTTTGCATTGTGTTCCTCTGACCAGCGTAGAACATCATTTATATCAATAGTAGATAACATTAATTGGATAATAACTAACAAATTAAGCACCACTGACACACAGATGTATTGGCAATCCAATGTCAAACCCTTATTGCCGATGACAACTTCTCAATAGAATGACAAAATCACTAACATGCAGTAATAGGATATGATATGAATATTATTAACTCAGCTAACAGTTGTCTAATGCAAATCGAATCCCTTAAAAACCTACATAACAAAGAAAATAATGACAACTGCCTGCAAAAAACAGGGGGGACACAGGACAAGCAGTTGATTTTGCCCTCTCTTCCTAACATATTCTGCATCTTATCATATTTGTTACTAGATGAACCCAAGATTCCAGGGCCAGTGGCGCTGGAGCAAACGGTCCATGGCAGAGTGTTGGTATCATGGCTTCCTTCTCCAGATGAGGAGCTAGACGACCGCCTGTACTACGTGGTCTCTCAATGTGACTCTAACACCAGAATGTGGAAGACTGTAGCAGACCGCCTTTTTGCTAACTCATACACCGCCAACAACATCCATGCTGGAATAGAATACCATTTTCGGATCTATGCCAAGAATGATATGGGCCTCTCAGATCCATCTCTGTCACCCACATGGGGCATCAACAGCAACAGAGGTGGGCTATTATAGTTGTTCCAGTTCAATAATGTTTGATTTTGCCATTACAGGCAATCAGTCTACTTGTTCAACTGCTATGTATTCAGCACTGAAACAGGGATAGAGTCAAAATGTCCAGCTACATTATTGTATTATTGTTCAGAGCTAATCTGATTCAAGTAGGCGCCACAACAGTATACCTATAACTTGCCCAACACAGTCAATATGTATATATGTGTAATATTCCATTCGAAATTCTATTTGGATGGTGTAAACAAACATATCTTGGTAGTCAGACTGATGGTTATAGTTCGTATTAGGAGTAAATTTGAGTTAAACCTAGATTAGGTTGTTATATATAGAGCCTTAGGAACCCTTTCTTACAACCCACAGTGGCAAGGCTATTTAAAAAGAAATAAGAAAAAGGAGCTAAATCATTTGATAAATATGTACTTAAACCACTTTGGTCCAAAGTGAAATGTTATTATATATATTGGACGGATTGCTATGTCTGTAATGATATAAGTCTTCTGGTCCCCAGAAAATAATTCCTACGACTTCCATTCAAGTCAAAATGTTTAATTATCCAATGAAATATCTCCACACCTACTTCATGGATCAGTATGAAAGTTTGGCACAGATATACATCGGTTTTTAATCCCGCATCATCATGAGGTCAAAATGTGTCCACTAGTGACCAAATACCTGTAAAACTAATGGCATCCCCATCAGCCACGGCTGATTTTGTTGGCATGCTAAGATCGTGAGCATAGGAAACATTATACCTGCTAAACATACTGTGAGCATATTGCTATGTTTACATAAGCTTAAATACAACCTCCCTAAATCCCTAGCATGGCTGTATCGACTCCCAAAGTGCAGTCACAATAATGAAACTTTAAAATATCTGATAAGTTCATTGCACAGAACCTTAGATCTGGAAAAAACAAGAAAAATGTCTGAAATTTCTGGATCCTTATAAAATATGATTATCATGTGACATGAAATATTTAAATCCCTATTTTCTCCCATCAAGTTCCAATATCTTCAAATGGAGTTGGTTCAGAGGTCCGCTTTGAGAGGCCACCATCTATCTTGGTCCCTCTGAAAGTCCACACACCACCTAAAGGTTACCAACTCCTGATGACATGTGCTGTCCGAGGATGTCCCGCGCCCACAGTCTCCTGGTACCTTAACGACGTCTGCATCAACTCAGACAACAACTATTACATCACCAACTCGTTTGGTGTGTGCTCCATGTACATTCTTAGAGTAAGAGCGATAGACAGCGGGGACTATAAAGTTGTTGCAGTTAACCCTCTTGGAAAGGCAGAGTGTTCTACCAAGCTTAATGTCAAAGGTGAGGTTTCACTTGCAGTTGGTATGGATTTAAAATGATCTGTTTTGGTTCTTATAATATAACTAATAATATATTTCTCTCTTTTTTCTCTCCATAGATTAAACTGGCATAAAGGCTTTAAGCAGCTTTTCTTCTTACTGAGATATCGTGGACAATAAGCAAGTGGAATGTTTTGTTTTACTCCATAGACTTCTTTGAAAGTGTGTGATATTGTTGTGTAAATTACAGAAAAAGCCATATAAAATGGTCTTAATACTAACTTATTTATTTTATTTGAAATGTGACTGATTTACAATTGTTAGACTACCATCAGAGATAATAACTTCTTAGCAATGAGTGAAGTGACAACTATAGTACAAAGACATCTGTCTAATTTTCTCTTGTAGCAAATTCAATAAATCAACAAACTGACAACTGTGTGTAGCTTTCTTTTTGGTCTTGTTTTGTGAATACTGCCTTAATCAATAACTTTGCAAAAGTTCTTCACTAACTTCACTGACGGAAACAAACTCAGTGGCTGTCATTAGTGCAACAGATATTTCCAGTTTATGTTTCTAGTAGGACATGGCTCCAATATAAGAGGCCATGATGACATGCACATCACAGTACCACATTAAACCCCTGTGAGTCAACTGCACATTTTCACTGCATTTCCATATATATCCACCTGAGCTCCCCAGTTAATTGTCGATAAAAGGATTCTAAGCTGCAAACATTAAATTAGTCCTTTTTATACAGCAAAATAACCTTTAAAGTACAGGTTTTAGGGGAAAAAATTTGTTCAACTGCTAAGGAAACACTTATAGTTGACTTCACATGACATACTTTCTCTTCATTCACTTCACTGTCATTCTGAGAAGACAACGGGAATGAAATCCTTACTGTACATAATGTGACATCTATAAAACATAGGACCCCGGCTAGATATAACCTTTTGACTAAACACACAGTAAAGGTTCCCATTAAATCTGATGGCATTTCACTCACTGATAAGAGTGAGAAAATATTTAGTGCAGTTTAACGTACTTGCTTGATAAAAGAGTGCTTACCTCTTTTCCCCTGCCAGGTCAGAGGTGATATCTGTGTTTATTCTCCACTCGTGTCATCACGCTTTTCTTGCAGTGAAGCTACAGTCTCTTTTATGAGGTTGGGGTGACTATTTAAACTGTCTGGATAAGTAATGCTTGTTTAACCTCTGACAATTTGAACCCAAAAACCTGCTCAGTGCAACGAGTCCATCACGCAGCTATATCATGAGCAGCCATCTTTTTATAATGCTACCACAGGTCCAGTGTGACCCAGCGAATACCACAGGCATGCTGTCAGAATTTCCGTTGATACTTATGGAGGATAATTGTAACGGCCAATTCATTCATATCAAGCAGAGATTATTTTACCCAATAAAATGTCTAATGTTAATGTTTATTGGCCAATAAAGTCCATAGTACAGTGATCCTATTACTAGAGACCTTGTGAAGCTGCCAGTCGTAAACTTTTGGTGAGATGCGTTAGCCGTTGCTTGTGGGAAGTCACTGTACATGGCTATTGTGGATCCATAAATCATAAAGCGTTTAACCATCAACCATTAAGTACGGTAATATCCGCCACAAATTCGTCATATCAAGCTTCACATTCTTTCAAATTTAAACTATAAGTATGTAATGCACCTGTTTTTGTATTGTCAATCGTAATGGTGAAAAACTGTTGGCTGGATATGTCCAATACCAGATTAAATGAACAGTCATAATGTATTTCCAGTGCGAACTGCAAAGTGATCGCTTTCATAGGGATGGGTAAGACGAACCTCCACCCTTTACCACTGCTGTAATATGGGTTTTTAGCAACTACATTTCGTCCATGTATGGGTTTCTATGCGCCCCGAACTTTTATCACCGAACAAAAAGGGGAGTCACCTTTGAAATATTGGACAGTGAGAACAGTTCAAGCTGAAGACAGATAGCGGAACATATACGAAGAAGAACTGAAAGTAAGTCCGACATTTTTATATCAAGTTTGAAAAACCGTGTCAATACTTTTCGTCTAATTAATCTACCGACCACAAGCGACAAATACATTTTATGTGATGTGATCGAAACCTTCATGCAGCAGGATTTCAGTTAACAAGAGGTACAAGTCAGGGTAACTATAAAAATATTTAATCAAGGGACAACGGAAAAGTATTATTTGTTGAGAGGCCAATATTAGGACTGACAATATGTCTTTTCTATTCTTCATTTCTATAAATATTGAATTTATGGCACTAATTTACTTTATTACAAGTAGCACTATAATGGATAAGTAGTAATTTTATTATTTTTGTACATTTAATAATGATAAAAAAAATATTAAAAACTATGATTTATATACGTATCTTAGATAAACATTTTGGGTTTATGCTGTCAAATTATTTTATTCAGCTGCTGCTAAAATCTACTTATCCTAACAAAAGAAAAGATTAAAAAAAAAAACATTTTATTTTATTTTTTACATTCAACAACCTGCAGATATATGACCTTTTAAAAAATATTAGTGGCTGGTATGGAAGCAGATCCTCATGAACCCAGGCCATAACTACAAAAGCAGCCAAAATATACTGACTGCACTGTGTGAGTGGTATCTACAAAAGTTAACTCTAAAAGTTTACCTTTTGTGCTTTAATTAGAGTTAATGACAAGAAATCAGCAGAGTTTTGATATCCTTTAAAGGCAAAGAAAATGAACGAACCTCTTGAGATTATCCTGTAATACTGATATTAAAAATCTCAACTGTATGCCATATTTCAGTGAGGAATGTGACCTTCCCAACTGGCTCCCCATGTCTAACAAAAAGATTGAGCACACTATGATGAGCACCACAGGATGTGTGACACATTAAAGCCATATTTTTCATATTTTTTTCTAGCTGGGTGTTCAAGGTCAGATATCTTTTTTTCGCATTTTTCATTGTTCCTTTTATGGTCCTTAAAGTTAAAGGGCCATGTAAAAAGCCTTATGGCCATTATCTTGTTATGAAACCCAAATAAGTTCTTATTGAAATTCTTTCAGCACTAAAATTAATAGAAAAAATGACTCAACTAACTTCATGATTAAAATTACCATACGCTAACAGTTTTTTGGTCATTGCCACCCACTGGTGCTTGACCTAAAAGTCTTCTTGGCGACAGTTAAAGTAGGTCGAAGTCATCTCCAGTTTTCTGCCTATAAACTGAGGACTAAAAACCAGTGCAACATCTCATATCAACTGTGAAGAAGTTTTGTTAGTTCTTTGAACAAGTAAATTAAGTAAATAGATGCTTTTTCCCCTTCTAACAAAAAAAAAAAATCCATGTAAGTTTAAAGCTTACTTCAGTCTTTTGCTGGTAGTTAACAACTAGGCACCTTACTGTGCAAAACATAATTTTTAAAGTTGGAAGCATAAAAGAGATTTACAGTTATGTGCCTTGGCTTAACAGTTTGATTTCGAAGACATTCTGCTCCTGTCTATGTTTGGATCCTGAGCAGTTAAATTGCTGGCACAGCCACTTGACTCCACAAGTACTAGGGCAGAGTCAGCCACTAGGTGGGATTTCACATTCCACATTTACTGTGTCCCAGCATGTCTCCAAGTGTCTGCACGAGTCACGCAGGAGTCAAGGCATCCCCCACTTTGACTGACTGATGTCATACGGTAACATTGATGACACATGAGGAGAACCGCCAAGGCAGAGCTTCTCAACCTTTTCTGGCCCACGACCCCATTTTTAGGTCTGCCAGGTTCTCATGACCCCAGCAGTTATAGAATGTTCAAGTTTAGTCATGTGTCTTTGGATATGCTTATGTGTACCAAATGAATGAAATACAAAAATGTAAATATTTAAAAATGAAATAATTAGTTAATTTATTTATTTAACAGAACACTTATTTGCAGCTATTTTCACATGGACATAGTTTTTCACCAGTTCAAGCTTATCTAATGTGAATATTTTACATGTTTTTCAGTCTCCTATCAATACAAATTGAACATCTTTTGATCTAGGAAACTGGTGATGCTATTTTATGACATTTTGTGGACCAAACAATAAATCAAGTAACTGATTAACAGATCAGTCACATGAATTCCATTTAATAAATCATGCCTTTTTGGCTTCTTAAATATTATGGGTTTTTGTCACCCAAAAGTTAAGAAACACCACTCCAAGGCCCATAGGAGGATATAAAAATGACCAAACATATTCACTGTAATTAAATGAAGCTTGTTTTTCCTTTATCATCCCAAATTAAATTTTTTACTTCAATGGTATTTTGGGTTGACGATGAAGCTTAATCTGGCAGGATTTTTTTAACTGTTCAAATATCTTCTATTCTAAGTATAAAAAAATCACAGATTCAAAGAATTACTTGTCTTGAACAGAGTGTATCCTACAAAGTTCAGCTGAGTCATATAAACATAGAACTTGTTGTGGTTTAGTGCTCCCATTTCAAATATTATCACTCGACTAAAAAGGTATTTTCAGCCTCAAAGATGCTAGAATGGGCCCGCTGCACCAACTAGTACGTTTGGAAGGTCATTCTCATCTTTTCACAAGATAAGGCTCACAGTTTTAAAGCAAGAAGCAACCTCTGGGGTGGTGAAGGCAATGATAAGTGCCAAAAACTGCGATTTCTTGACTGGCCACTTGAGGCTGGCTCCAAAAGAGTCAATCCTTATTGACGCCAACGTTAAATGCCCATCTTTGTTTACAGCCTCGTACAAAAAAAGAGCCTTTTGTTCTCTATTGTTAATTTCCCCCTTCGTGGCTGTGAGGGGGGTGATGCCACAGCATTCATCCCCCTTTGCCTCTTTTTTTACTGAAGTAGCTATATAGAATTGTGAACAAAGTTTTTTCTTTGTGTCTCAGAGACAAAGTCATCATAGTTCTGAGTCGAAAAAACAATCAACCAACACTGCAATGAGTTCAGAAAAGAACCAGGACCCAAAAGCCATGGGTAAGTTGGAAATGTGAGACTGTTTTTTGTGCCTTGTTTGTTGCATGTAAAAGGTTGAGGTTTTTTTTTTTTTCAGATCTCCATGTAGTATTTTAAACTTATATTTGACCAAATCTTACTACCAAAGTTGTGCGTACTTGGTCAAAGCGATTCACAATATTTTAAAATATGGAATATATATGGACTTAATTTCACACATGGGTTATGCTTTTTATCATGTTGAATAGAATGAGCTTCTTCAATGATTACCAAAAGCCTTAAAAGCATATTTTTTTATTATTCAGATTCACTTCCAGTAAGTACTGGTGAAAGTGGGTAAAATAATACTGCAGAACACAAGGAAAGAAAAAAAACAAACAAAGAAGATACTTAGTACTTGAAACTGAAAGTCTAGCATGGATACATTTGAAGGACAAGAAGTTTAGGAATATCATTTTCTACCTCTAAGAAACACTATCCTTAAGGGTCTGAAAATATTCTCACTTTCTGGAGGCCTAGTGTCAGTGGCTTAGAGTGGTTTAATAAAGGGATATCAGCCTAATACAGCCAACAATAATTTACTGAAGGTGTCCTGAAGTCTGCTGGTGTCGAAATCTAACAGTTTCCTCCAGGAGTGATTGGTATGCAGAGGCAAATGACTGACTACTGTCCTACCAGTCTTGGATTATGTGTGAATCAATGCTTGAGGAGCGAGAATCCTGCCTGCATTCGAATGATATACTGTAAGAGTGTAAACCAATCCCTGAGAGATGACACACACAGTCGGATGAATATTCAATATGTGCCCTTAACTGGAGAAGAGCTGCTGTGGGGAAGTGATGAAGAATGGGTAACCTCAAAGTAACTCACAGTGGAAGTAGTGAAATCAGTCAACCATTGAGTTTACAGTGCAAACCGTATATTGCAGAGAGAGGAGGATTTTGGTTTGACTTTGAAGTTCACTTTGTTGCTGCATTTTTATATTGTCAAAGTAATTTAATTCAAGTCTGTGAGCATTATCACCCACCTTCTCACCTGTATTTCCACATGTTTTTTGCAACTACAGTAGATAGATAAGGTTGGCTAGCAGCATATATTTCAACTTCCATGTGTTTACTGTGCGTTTACCATATTTGAACTGCCTGTATTTAGAAAATCAAACCATTTGTAGATATAACTAGTTAAATATATATGCTTTAAAATGAGTAAAGAGTAAAAATAATTGGCTTTTTGAAATACCTCAAAAAGCTATTATAAAACTGTAAAACCCAGTCAGCCACAAATATGAGAAAGGCGGTTACTTATATGAAACGTAGGCATCGCATTTCAAACTGAACTAAAATGAAAAGTATAGCTTATAAAAATCTAAATCGTAGATTGTGTGAGCTTTTCTACTAATTGATTCGCATTTCATTCTACGCATTTTAGTCAGTGGTTTGAGGCAAAAATGAGCAGAATTGTTGGGACCAACAAGCTTGAAGAGCAGCTGTATAGAGGTGTTAAAGTTGTGTGCTGTACTTTATTATTGATTAAATGAATCTAAATGTAAGTTTTGGTATGGTATCTACATAGTTAACTCTGGCACATAATGAATCCCATTGTAAGACTACAATAGATCCCTATGGATTAAGACCTGATTGTACTAGAATAATTGTGGAACACATTTGATTCCACACACGCTCATTAGCTATTTGGCCTATCTGTATTATGCAGCAGTGAAATCATGCTAAAGGTTCAAGCCCCCAGCTGAATGAAGCAGCTCTGAGTCATTACTGTGATGCGGGTGCTGAAAAAAGGCCTAACAGACTGTGGGTTAGAGTTTTTTATTTCAACAGCTGTTCGATGAACTTACTGTTGCGTGCTGAGTCATCCTACCATTGAAATACTAGAGAGGAATAAGGCTGACAAAATGTGTCAACCATTTCTCTTTCGCTGTCTTCACCACCACAGGAGGGAACTAAGGATGATAGCGCTGTTGACATTGCGGCACCTCCACTTTGTCATCAATCCCGTCATTTGTCAGGAGAAAAGTGTACTTACTTATTTTATAATATAAAATGTATTAGCTGATATCAATTTCTATTAAAATAAATAAATGACAAAAAACAAAATTTTAACTGGGTTTTAGTGTTTTGTGATGTATATGTTTGCCTTTTGACAAAAATACATGTAGTCTAATCCAAAAATACATATTAGCAACGACTGTTCAAGAAATTAAAGGTCTTGCCATGATGTTGCAGCTGCAATGGTTGGTTGACAAATGAGAAAGTACATACTGACCTCTTGTGAAAACCTAGTGTAACTGCAACCAAAGGTAAAATCACCGTGTGTAATGCCCATCTAACGCGACCATGACTTTATTCTTGTGGGGCTTTTTTCATAAATCTTGGATTTCACTGACATCAAAGATAAAATTTAGTTTTTTTACATTTAAAATTAGAGCTTTAAATACTGTGATACTATGCAGCTCAACAAATATTTTTAACCATGTCCAATGCCATGTTTTTTTTAGGCATGTTGTAACAGTGTGAATACTGAAAATAACTCTGCTGTCACAAACAAATCACTATTGATGTGTGATTTCTGGTATTTCGCCTATATTTGTTATATTTTGTTATATTTGTAACAACTTCTCACGGTTGAGTTAACCATTATTTTCTGGTCTTAACAGTGGCTATCAAGAAAAGGTCCAGAGTTCCCGGGGTTATGATTACTCAGTACTTTGAGCAACTGCCTTTGGGAAAGTCAACACCTGACATCACTCGTAAACCAATGGGAATGACCACTCTAGAAGGTAAACAACTAAATCCACAAAGAAAATCATTGATTGCAACAGCATTATCAAAAACTACCTTTAACTGTATCACCGCTGTATGGCTCTCCATATATTATTTTTTTAGGTAAAAAAGCGTCTTTCAAAGCTATGGTTAGTGGAGAGCCGACACCAACCGTCACATGGGAGCGTAATAAGGGCAAGATTGACGAAACTTACACGATCAGATATGATGAAAGAGCTCAAGAGCACTTTTTTGAGGTGAGAAAACAGTATTTAAATAAAACACAATATATATGTTACACTTTGGTCACAATCCACTCACTCTACAATATCTGATTTGTATTAAATATTTATTTTCTTATACAATTATTGTTGTTGTGAGTATGGAAGTTAGGTTCTTTGATTGGTTGTCAAACAACTTCACAGTACTCAATTAGAAAAACAAATTATTCCTGTCGATGCAAGAAAGAACCCACTATTAACCACTAAAGCTGTAATCTAACTATGATAATATTGCTTTTTCAGATCCTCCATGTAAAACCAGATCATGCCGACACCTACAAATGTTTTGCCACTAATGAGTATGGACAGGCTGTCTGCAGCGCAACCCTTAACGTTACTGCAGGTAGAAGACACATTATTACTAAGCCATGTGCTCATTGTTATTTATTAAAATGAAAGTTAATATGCTGAAACTTTCTCCATTCACTAATGATTTCATGCTTTGTTGTGTTTTGATTTTTTTCCCAGTTGGCTCCAAGAAGAAAGCCCAGGATGGTATGTAACAATAGACTTATGAAGGAGCTTAAGATTTCCTTTGCTATCACCCATCTTTTTCAGGATTACAGAGATTTTTTTATTGTGTTTTTTCTTGTTCTTGAACTTAAATCTCAGATACAACATCAATAATGTGTGTAGAACATGGTATTAAATACTACAAATTGTGCTGTAATAAAAAGGTCTATGCAATTGCAGAGCAAGACACTTTCGATTCAAAGATGTACAAATTAATTTGAATAAGCGTGTTTTGATTGTTTTCACATTTCAATAAGGTTAACATTAGAGATTATCAGCCTGGATGTTCAGTTCTATGAGTACAAGAATTGCAAGGAGAGAAACGGAGTGAGTCAGCGCCTGGCCACAGGCGAGAGATTATTATCATAGTTTATAAAATGAGGTTACAGGATACACATATTTCATGCACCAGCAGTGAGCTGCTTTGGACCGATCCATGTATGGGTCAGTCTATCTGTCACTGTCCGTAGAGAATCCATTCTGCAGTGTAGATTTAAATCAATACTGCAAATATATATACGTTGAAAATATCAGTTATTGGCCTCATTGATCATCTTGGTCAATCTTGGGTTTTGACAGAATCAACATAAGGTTTTCACCTCGCAGCAACAGTATAGAGAGTTTGATAGTGGAATTATTTGCCATTAAAAAAATGCCTGTATCTTGTTTTGTTTTTTTCAATTCTGCTTCATTTAGAAAATGGACAACCGGATTTCAGAAAAATGCTTAAGAAAACGTAAGTTTAAATCAGAAACGGAGTCAAAGTTGGGTTTTCTGTTGCTGTTTTTTTAAATATGTACTGATGTAGATCTCCAAATAAATTGAACTCTGTTCTTCTCTTTCAGTGTTGTTGTCACCAGAAAAAAACAACTCCCTCCAAAAAAAGACGGAGAAATTGATCCAAAGCTTTTGGAACTGCTCATCTGTGCACCAAAGAAGGACTATGAAAAAATCTGTGCAGACTTTGGAGTTTTTGACTTTCGCTGGTTGCTGAAGAGACTTAACCAGTTAAAAAAGGAAAGGGCTGATGAGCAGGCAAAGGTACCTTTCTGAGTTCAGTTTTGAACAACTGCACATGAATTCTGGATCATGCATTTTGAACCTGCAAATGTTTGATAACTGTTTTAAACAAGGATGAAAACTGATGTTGTTTTTAACACACTTGGTAGTCCAATATCAGCTACAGTTTCCTTGTCTTTTTGCTGACTTTAAAGAGTAAATCAATGCTGGTCTGTAAAGTGTATATAAGTATGTTTTCTTTGTTGAACCTCTAAACACATCTAATGGCTGGGCCAATGGGTCCGGGGTACACTTAAAAAGTTAAACAAACAGACATCTAAAACAACAAAAATTTAGGGTGTGTTATGTTACTCTTTAAAAACAAATTCTCATTAAAAAAATAGTTAAATATATAAGCATTGATTACCTGTGGCTAAACAGCCGAGTGTATCTTAAAATGTCCATCCAAAATCTCAGATGTTTCAGTGGGGGGAAAAAATCAGTCATGGCTTTAAAAGTGAAATTCAGACTATCATCTTCAGATACATACACAGGATATTTTATGTTTCTTTTAAAGGTTGTAGAGCAAGTGGACAATGTGAAACATATAGAAGTAAAACCCGATGGGACAGCTGAATTTGGCCTTGACATGACACTACATGATCCAAACAGTACGATTAACTTATACAAGGTAAGTTGACAATTTGACAAACTATTTAGAATTGTAAAGTGTAAAAAAAATAAATTTAAAAAAAACTAATCAAATCACTTTTCTCTCTAAAGGATGGGACAATGATTCCATATGGTGATGATGAAAATTCAAAGCATAGCATGAAAAAAACAGGGACAAAATATGTTTTCAGCATCAATGATCCTCAGCCAGAAGATGCTGGGTTTTACCAGGTTGATGTTGAAGAGGCAAACGTCCTAACAACTGACTTTCAAGGTAAGGTGCAACTATTGTAACTGTATTAGAAGAGGATAGTTGGATTGACAGTTGGCGAGACGATTCAAGGATAATCGACATCCGTTCTCCCTCCTCTCTTAGTGCCTGCTGTGGAGTTCATAGCCAAGATTAAGGATGTGAAAGCCTTTGAAAGTGAGGACGCCATCTTTCAGTGTGTCTTGTCAACACCCCTCAACAGAATTACCTGGTCAAAACAGGATTCATCATTCGAACATGGAGACAAGTATGAGATAACCGTCTCAGAGGACAAGCTAATTCACACATTGAAAGTTAAAGACTGTAGCATGGCAGATAATGGAACTATATATGCAATTGCTGGGGTAACTCGCAGCAGTGCCTCTCTCAAAGTGGAAGGTGAGACATTTTTCTCTTTTTCCAGGTTGCAACATTTATAAATACAATATCAATCTAATCTTGATAGCTTTATACTTGGAAGGCACTCTTTGAATGAGTTCTTGCTCATTTAAAATGTGCAAAAAAGCTAATGAATTATTCTATCGTTCTTCATTTTACATTGTTTCTGTAATTCAGCTGATCCAAATGGTAAAGGCCGCAAGGGCACCCAAACTGGGGATCAAGAGGACCTGACTAAACTAGCATTGGAACAACAGGCCAAGCTACAAAAACAGAAAGATGATTTGGAGGCAGCCAGAAGAGCACAAGCTGAAAAGGACGCTGCAGGGGGTGGAGGAGATGGTTCTGGAGATGGGACTGGTGGCAAGACTGGTGGAGAAGGGGGTGATGGAGACGGCACAAATAAGAATCTCCTGACAGATGGTGATGGTGAAAAAAAAGGGGATGGTGCAGATGATAAGAAAAAGAAGCGAGGACGAACAGGTCCTTTGGTTCCTGACACTGTTGCAGGTAAAAATCCTTGAATTGTGTGGAGAATGAATACAATAATGTCATTTAATTATATTCAACCTGGTTTAAAACATACTCTGCAGTGCTGCATGTTGACCACTAGAGAGAGACATAATCTAAAGAAGGAAACTAGCAATGTTGAAGGCCTACCACAGGAACAGGGATGTTGTGGTTCATTGATTTACCTATGCTTAAAAACAGAAACCTGAATTCTCATGTGTAACCTCCTTACCTTTATTGGCTCTGTTTACTCTGCACTATTTATGCAATCAAACACTAAATGGTACATTTTAATACAATAGTACATTTACCACAGGTTACATGAGTTCAAAGACAAGGCAACATAATTCTTTCATAATTTCTACATCTTTACTTTGTTCTTACTGTTACAGATCTTGGTGTTCAGTTTGTCAGTGGGCTGTCAGATACTGTTGCTAATGTTGGTGAACGGGCAGAGCTGTCTTGCAAACTAAGCAGTGAGACCTCTGAGGGATGTTGGTATAAAAATGGAAAGCTGGTAAGTTCCTTAAAAGAATTATGAGTACTTAGGACTACTTTCATTCATATCTCTGTTTCCTAGGTTGTAAAGCTGTAAAAGTCTATTTAAGACAAAATATTGCTTACATATAGTTGCATACTTGAAGTTATCTAAATGTTTGTCTGATGAATACATTATCTTTTTATCTGACAAGCTAACCAATGGGGATGGGGTAACAATTATCAAAGATGGAGCCTGTCACAGGTTGATAATTGACTGTTGCTCAAAAGATGATGCAGCTGTTTACCGCTTTGAAGCTGAAGGGCGTAAATCAGAAGCAACACTTGATATTCAAGGTTTGAATGAAAATGAATAACACAGTTTGGTATCAATTGATAAATTATCCAATGAGGTTAAAAGGGTTAAAGTTTTTGACAAAGCTTTTTTTCTCCAACACTGAAGATCCGCCAAAAATTGATGCTGATGCGCTAGGAAAATTCACAAAGCCAGTCATTATAAAGGCAGGTGAAAATGCCGAATGGAAGCTGCCATTCTCAGGTGGGGCACCGATGAATATTCAGTGGTACAAGGATGATGACGAGCTTTTGCCCGCTCTTAATGTGAGGATTGACACATCGGATACTGAGAGCAAACTACGCCTTGTTAAGTGTCAAAGGAAAGATGGTGGAGATGTCAAAATAAAAATAAAAAACGAATTTGGTACAACTGAGGCAATTTCCAAACTTATCGTACTGGGTGAGTTAAAAGTTTGCCAATGTGTTATACATTGTACTGCATGTATGGTGATAAATGCTTTGCTATTAGTATGCCTTATTTTCATTTCATCAACAGACAAACCTACACCACCACAAGGGCCTGTGGACATTATGGAAAGTGCTGTCACATCTGTCGAGTTCAAATGGAAACCACCGAAAGACAATGGTGGATGCCCAGTCACAAACTATATCATAGAACGCCAACAAATAGGGCGCAATAAATGGTCAAATCTTGGTGAGATCCCTGGCAGCAACCCAAGTTACAAAGATTCAGACGTGGACCCTGGGAGAAGATACTGCTACCGGATCAGGGCCAAGAACGCAGAAGGTGTTAGCGATTACCTGCTGACCGAGGACATACCAGCTGGTGTATTACGTAAGTCTTTAGCTGGAGCCTAATTTAGGCTAAAGGGTTATTTTTCCTTCTGCCTGTTGAAAATATCTCAACTTCTTGGGAAGCAGGTAAAGTAACCACACAGTGAAACAAACAAATCATCAAATTTAAATCTCTTACACCTGGCCTGATGACCTTTATCACCTGTGCGTCACAAAAATATTTGAGCATTAATTAAAAGGAAAATTACATAATTCAACTGCTTTGGTGGAGGTAATAAAAGTTTCTTTGAGAATGCACACACAGCGAGGTGCAATTTTATGAATAAAGCATAGTGTCCTTGACTCCAACATAATAGAAAATAGTAAAAATGTCATATTCTCCACACAGGTTATCCCGGCTCCCCAACAGCACCTAAAGTGGTCAGTGCCTTTAAAGACTGCATCAATCTTTCATGGTGTCCTCCATGTGACACTGGAGGAACCAAAATAGTGGGATACAATCTGGAAAAGAACAAGAAAGGCACCAATTACTGGAGCCTTGTAAACCAAGGAGGGCCTATTGCAGGTATCCAGCTAATATAGCAGCTGCATGAATATATCAAATAAACAAATGTTTAAAAATGAATGCCTACTATGCATCTGCCTACATAAATGAACAGATTTTGTGATATGATTACAATTTCTTCCTTTTTCCACAGATACAAAGTATGCAGTGAAAGATGTTTTTGAAGGGGCAGCATATGAATTTCGGGTTGCCGCTATCAACCTATCAGGTGCTGGAGATCCAAGTATTCCATGTGAAACAGTCATCGCAAGAGATCCAATGAGTAAGACTGGCACATTAAATTCTTAAATGTGACTACAGTTTTCTCACAGTGAAATGGCATGCTGTTCAACATAATGATGTCTGTAGCTCTTTGGTAAATATAAAAGCACAGCAGTGTTGAGCCAATAACCTCATTACTGTAATTTCAGAACCCCCAGGCAAAGTCACAGACCTGAAGTTAACATCCTCCAATTATACCACCTTTTCACTGGCTTGGACTAAACCTAAAGAAATGAAAGGGGTAGAGGATGAAGCCCAAGGCTACTACGTGGAGATCAGGCCAATAGAAAACCTTGAATGGACCCGTTGTAATACCCTCCCAATTACTCTAACATCCTACACGGTGCTTGGCTTGAAGGCAATGGCCACCTACTGGGTGAGAGTAATTGCCACCAATTATGGAGGAGATGGAGAACCTCAAGGCTTTGACAATTACATCATTGCCATGCCTCCTCCTGGTAAGAACATTTGAAATTTAAATTAAGAACTTGACAATTGCTATAGTATTCTACATTATTCCTACAAATGTGCATGATGTTACAGCAAATAATCAGTTTTTCTTTCACAATAAATTAGCAGATTAAAAAAAACTCCACAGGTGTCAAAGATACTGCACAGGCAATAGTTTGTTTTTGTTTCTCTACAGTGATCCACCACATTTTGTTTCATATCCACAAGGCTATACTGGATATTGCCCTTAAAAGGAGGAATTGTTGTGACAAGAAAGTTAAGACAGGAAATGTGTTACAACACAATTTTGGACAAAACAAAACAAAAACAAAAAACTGAAGTTGAAATGCAGCTTTAAAAACCAATCTGATATAGCTAGCAATTTAAATAAATGGTATAACATCAAAACAACACTGTTATTATTTTAAACCAAAGGAGTTTCATGCACATCACTGATAACAGGCTGGCAGTGTGGATATGTTTATATTGAGACTGCTGGCTTCTGTTTGTTTATTTGGTCATGCCACCTTGCAGTTCACTCATTTGCAACACTCTGTGATAGAAATAGGTTCCAGTGACAGATCACAATGTGGTATTTTTAACAGCTGGTGTACCCAACACAGTGGAACATCAGATAATGGTAAACAAAGGATTAGACATGGACCTGAACATATACAGAGTGATGAACTTTTAAAGAGGTCTTTATTCCAATCCTGTATATCTCTTTGTGACATCCCTAACTAAGTCTACAGAAAATAGAAAAGATAACAAGAATTCAGTCTTTGTATTCTTATCTAATCTCATCAAAATTATTTCAAATATGCAGAGAATTAAACTATTTAAAAGTAATTAAAAAAACTACCACGCAGTTTGCATGTTTAAAAATTACAATAATCTAAACAGTTATTAAATTTCACCCTCACAGTGAAGCCAAAGTTTAAAGATGGCAACATGAAGACCTTTGTGGTCATAAGATCTGGAAACACAGTCCGTCTGAACATAAACTTTGAGGTAATGTACCAGAGATTTTCCTCCGAATGGATTAATTTAAGTGTGCATGTTATTTAATTAAAAGTTAATGCGATATATATGCCTACAGGCCTCCCCCTTTCCAGAAATCTCTTGGCTAAAAGATGGTATTCCATTGCCGAAACATGTAACTATTACCAACTCTGATAAAGGCTCTCAACTGTTAATCCCCACATCTGAACGGTCTGACAGTGGCATCTACACCATTACTGTTAAGAACATTGTTGGCCAGGAGAGCTTCAATGTGGAAATCAGAGTGACAGGTACAACTCTAATGTCCATGAATTGAGAAACAGAGCTAGAATACTGTATAGAGCAAGTACTGTTTGTTGCATTGAAAGATACACTTGTGTAACTCAGACCTCTGTGTCTCTCTGTGCAACTAAATATGGTTTTAGATGATCCCAGGCCTCCAGGTCCAGTGGAGCTGGATCAGAACACCCCAGGAACAGTGACTCTGTCCTGGACTTCCTCTCCAGATGAGAAGAGGGATGACAGACTACACTACATGGTATCCAAGCGGGATTCCTTCAAACGTGACTGGAGGACAGTGGCAGACAACCTCTTCAACAACAAGTTCACAGTTGTCAATATTGTACCTGGACGGGAGTACTACTTCAGAGTATTTGCTAAAAATGACATGGGTCCTTCAGCACCGTCTGTATCCCCCGTGTTTGGAACCACAAAGGAAAAAGGTTTGAGCCCCTGATTTAATGACAACAACATCTGAATCATGGTTCAGCACTAAATCATGGTTCAGATCTATTTTCCTGAAAAAGCTGCTTCAGTATGCCACTTGTACATGTATTTTCAAATTTAAAACCGCTGCTCAGGACAGGTCAGGACTGTTAAACTCTAGTGACCCATCAGGTAAATACTGACCTTGAAAAGACTGGCTCCTTGAATGAAATTAATTACAGAGGATTAAAAAAACTTTAATGTGAGATTCCATAATTTTAAATGTTTAGCGTTTTTGTCAATTTCATTTTTGGTCAGAACCATATTGGAGTAATAAGAGAGCTAGACCAAAGCCAGAACCTCTAGACTTTGTTCCAGGGTTACGAAAAACTAATTCAGGGTCACAATGACAAAAATCAAACCCTATAACATAATTCCCATGGTAGAGGTATGTTAATGCACCAGGTTGGGCAGCGCACAAGGGATAGTAAAAACAGGGTCAAAAATAGAAGCAGCAGATATCCCGACTTTAAGTCTCTAGTATGAATCAGACTCGAAAAGCGCTGTATGCTGTGTTTCTTGTAATGCAACTCCATAGGCCTATAGCCACAGATACTTTTCAGCTGTTCACACAGGCTAATGCTACAGTAGTACGGGTATTCAACCTTGTGATGAGTGCACTGACTTTCATACATAATCTAGACATAGCACCACTTTAAAACTCTTTTGGAACACCATTACCACAGCTTGACAAACTGAGGTACATGATGCCAACAAAATAGGAAACTTAGGCAATAGAAACTACAGCTAACAAGTTTGAAAGCTCATATTAGATGACAGCAGGGGTGTCAGGATTCCCCAAATCCCCAATTCAATTAGTTTTTGCATTTTAGGTCATGATTTATTTCAATTTCCGATTTGACATATTTTTCTCACAGCACTAAAGGCTATATCATTGTTAGATGATGAAGTCCTGATTCATAAAGATCAAAATATCATTGATTCTTTTTGCCGTCGCAGCTGTCATTTACATTATCAATTTATTTTTTAAAAAGACAAGCTGCTGTTCATGGTGGCAAGTGTGATATAACTGCCATATTCTGCTGGAATGTACAACACTAAGGACATATGGTCAAATGTTCTTTCTCACTGGTCCGACTTCTGATTTTGATAATAGAAATTGAAAGCACATTTGGATCGATTTGTAATTTAGAATTGAGATTGTGACACCCCTAGATTGGGGCATGCATAGATACAATCAATAAAGAAGACACAGTTAACATAGTACTCACAATGCTAAACTAGCAACATTTAAGAAATATATAGTATTTTGAGTACAAACAAAACCCATCAATTTTTACTTTGTGAAAATCCCAAAGGTTCAAATTGTTATAGAAAGTGCTGTAGTAAATATTAAGTTCTCTTAGAACATGGAAGGTATTCTCAGCAGGATGCATCAATGGGATCGCAGGACTCACAAATAGAAATGTTATTTATTCAATTAGTCGAAATGATCTTACAAGGCCACTGGTATGAGTGTAGTATTCATTATTATGATTATTATTCTGTAAATCCTTTAACTCAATGCATGTCTTTGTGTTTCAGAAAAATTCCTAGTAAACATGCCTGAGAAAAAATCCCTGGACTTCCAGTCACCTCCATCATTTCTTATTCCCCTGAAAAGGCGCACAGCTCCACAGGGTTACGAGTGCTACATGACCTGTGCAGTTAAAGGTGATCCAGCTCCACGTGTGACGTGGTACCGCGACAATATCAGCCTGAACACAAACACAAACTACCACATCAGCAATGTGTGTGGTGTCTGCTCCTTGCTCATACTAAGAGTGGGAGCCAAAGACAACGGGGAATTCAAAGTCGTCATTCAAAACAAACTGGGGATAGCCGAGTCCTCAATGACGCTGAATGTCAGAGGTATTACCACTTGTACAGTACTTGTATTTGTACACTTGTAAGGTTTAACGAGCGTACATTTTTCCTGTAGAGACTGATGAAACATTTCAATGCAGAGTAAGAAAATAAAACAAGCTGATACTATCAATATGTCTTTTTTTTTACAGAGTAAAGAAGACCTGCGGCTGCTCGACAGAAGCTATTTTACGGTGTTTTAAATCAGTTACCCTACATTTGGTTACAACTCATACACCCTTAAGTTATTCCATCTCCCTCAAGCATGATGCACCTATATTTAAACTACAACTTTAGAAAGCTCCGGAAAAAAATAATTGTGTCTTTGGGAAAATGTTTTATGCTCTTCTATCTTACTTTGGAGATATTACACCACCCTGCTTTAATTTACTGAAGATGAGGTAAAAACACTTAAACACTTAAAGTAATAAATTGTTTAGTTCCATTGTGTTCAATGATTTTAAAGCATATGAAACAAAACAACTTAAAAACGTATTTTATTATTGATTCGTCTCGCCCTTTAAGAGAGTTACAGTCACTTAATGCTGAGAAATCATTGACCACTAGCAGCCCTATGGGGCAAAGTTTTCATTAGCAGATCCGCATTTTTCTTATATCTGACGCATGAATACACATACGTAACACAGAAGTGCTTTTAGCAGCTTAATGTTGTACTAGATTAAGTAGAGGGCTTTGTAAATGAATGTAAACTCTGATATGATTAGACAGCTACTGCAGCATTTTACCCTAATGTCTGTACGTTCTGTTTTCCACTTGGCAAAGCAAATTATTGTCACAATTTTGTTGTGTCACAGTTCATCATTTAAAAAAGGCAATCAACATGAATCCTCTAAAGGTCACTTTACTTTGCCAGAGGGTTTTCTTATATTTCCGTTGGAGTATATGGGAAATATTTTCATGGAGGAAATGTAGTTTAGAAATTATCTTTTGGCAGGTTTTTACCCACTGTTTTGGTTCTGGAGAATGAAAATTATGCAAGAGAGACCCTGTGAATCCTCCAGGGCTTGATATTATATTTTTGAGGCACTTGTCAAGGCCCAAAAGTGACTTGGTGGAGTAAAAATGAAAATAACTTACTTTTTAGAATTCAACAATCAGTTAAACAATTTATATTCTAATCCATCAAACCCAATAAATCTTCAGAAATGCCTCTACATAACCTGCTTTTGCTATCTTATTTTGCTCATGACAGACTTGTATTTGAAATGCCAAATGACAGGCCATCTGCATGTGACACTGAATGCATCCAACTAGTGCCGTGACACATCTGGAACTCTGCTTGCCACTGTAGAGTGGATACTGCTGTTACACAGTGTTCAGGCATACACTTACATCATTTAGTCACTTATATTAATTTGGCATTACATATTAAAAAACAATAAAAGCTGCTGAAAAGTATTTTTTATTAGTTAATTCAGTAATTACCTTAGTTGCAGAAGCACATATGGCAGCCATCGGACGACATGGAGACTAGATGGCTTTGGTACCTTCCTCTCAAGGGCCTCAGCAATCCAGTACAGCTCCCTGGGAGCTCTGGGGAGTAATTGTCCTGGTAATATAGGCGTATCAGTGAATTCTGAAGCTCATGTTGGCATTTTCTTTAGATGCTTGAGTCACACCAATCTCCAGGTAATATGCTACATGGTTGAAGTCCCTCAGAGGCCGAACTGCCACCCCATTCCTGCATCCCACAATGACTGCTGCTCCATCCCATCGCTCCCAAATCCTTGCAGTCGTCATTACCAGCTTCTTCAAAGACTTTGAAGGAAACACACAAAAAAGAGAAGTCAGTTGGGAGCCACACAGATTAAAACAATCTAAGGAAACCATTGGTACCAACCATGTATAACCCTCCAAGGTGGAGTTAAATTTTAGTGAGGGAAAAATTGACTATGTTCAAAGGGGTCCTTTGACCTCTGACCTTAAGATATAATAATGAAAATGAGTTTTATGGGTACCTAAGAGTGTCACATTATATAAAAGTCCACCTTATGCTAATATCATGTAGTTTAAGGCAAAAACCCTGCAGTTCTTCTCATGTGGTACAAATGTGTTACTTTCGCCTATTATTTGAATATTCCAGCATACTGGTGTCACTAAACAGTCTTTGAATTGCAAAAAGTTGAAAAGCTGAGGCTCTTGTGGATTCAATGAGCCCAATCTAATTCATGCGTGTTGATGTTAGTCCCCATAGTAGCATTTTTATTGTTGTGTCACTGTATAGAGTTTAGAAAATATAAAGCTTTTGACACCAAATCACAGTATTGGTTTTTCTATGGTGTTCCTCGGGTTCTTGGCTTCTTTACCACTTTTATCAATTCACGAGTTAAAACAAAATGGGTAAAATGTCACAACAACAGCCAAAACTGTTGCCATTACTGGTGTGTTACATTAAGCAGCTAAAAGACAGTCCTGGGAACTGTGGTTCTTACCCTTTACACAGTAAGAACTATTACACTCAGAGGCAACTTGATACATGTTCATGCCAATGGTTTCACGCTGTTCCACCAATCGATAGTTGGTGGCCACAAACTGCTCGGAAACTAACTACTACACATGAGTGAGTATGTTTGTGACGTACTGCTGGGAAGTGGCACCAGAAGTGGCATGTAAATAATAGCTTTTGGTTAAGTTAAGAGCTACTTGGAATGTGCTTGTGCAGTTTTATTTTCTAATCAATTTCTACTCTACTGCATTTCAGAGGGAAATGCTGCCTTTTTACTCCTCTACCTTTTTATGTTTAACCTTCATTCATATCTCATTGAGACATGGGTTCTTATGAGAGACCTTATTAGATCTTATCAGCAGACCCTGCAGATGTTCTCTCCAGATTTTTAAAATTGTTGGTTAAATCCCCCATAATAAATAATGTGTAAAATGTGTGAATAAGCTCTTCAAATATGATGCATTACAAATAATAATAATAATATAATAAACTTTATTTATTGAGCACTTTTCAAAACAAAACGTTACAAAGTGCTGAACAGCAAGTAAAACAAGCATACAAGACAGAAACGAGAACATAAAAAAACATGTACAAATCAATTCTAATATGACTGGTAACCAGTGAAGAGAGGCTTAAACAGGGCTAATATGTTCAGATCTCTTGGTGTTGGTTAAAAGTCCAGCAGCTGCATTCTGCACAAGCTGAAGACGAGACATGTTTTTTTCAGTTAGTCCAAAGTATAGAGAGTTGCAATAGTCTAGCCTTGATGAAATAAAGGCATGGATAACCTTCTCAAGATCAGGCCACAAAAGAAATGACCTGATCTTAGAGATGCATCTTAATTGATAAAGACATGACTGCACAACAGTTGAAACTTGTTTCTCGAGTGTGAGATCGATGTCAAATGAACAGATAAATCAACAAATAAATAACACAACAGCACACAACTTGGTCATATCAGGACCAATTTATAATGCAGTTTAACACTCTGAGTTAATATTTGTTCCTAATGCCACTGCACTGTTAGCTTATTAAAGTCATGCATGCAGCAGATTTAAATCTAATTTAGTCTTTTGACACTGTGGTATTGTACCTCAGTGGTGGATCTGAGCTCTTCTGCACCACTGAAGTTACATAACATGCTGTCACATGCTGCCCCCCACCCCCCTACACCAGCAGTTGCTGTGAATGTCGTAGGGGGTCCAATGAATGGTTAGGTCAAAGGGTCTAACTAAGCAGAATAGACAACATGATACCTTTGCAAATCCAGACCAGAAGCCACAGTTACTGAAGTCCCCCAGCTCTCAGGTCCCTCCAGCCCTCTTCTCCCGCTGCCATGGCCAGGCGAAAATCAAAGAAGAACCAAGAAGATGACACCTCCATTCTGTTGGACTCGCCAGTATCACAGTCCAAGAAAAGGATAAACTCAAATTCTTCCCCAGCTTTGTTGTTCATTATAATCTTCACAGTCGGGGCTTCTATAATGGGGTGGTTTTGTCTACAGCAGCAGCAAAGTCTCGACGAACTGTCGGAGACTTTCACAACAATGCAAAAGAGGATCTCAAACCTGCGGCAGGTGATGGACATGAAGGTCGCACAGGTAACGCTAACTAGCTAAGTTAACTAACTTTCTCACCCGTGTTTTTCTTCTTGGGGTTGTTGGGCTGGTCACAAATATTTAAAAAATACTAATCATACTTATTTTGTTTTGTTTTATCGTGTAAAAGGGTGGAAATAAATCAACAACTGGCTTACTTGACCGTAATTTCGGCGTTTCACGTTATTTGGCTGGTTTGCAACGGCTGCAATTAATTAACTGAAAAGAACGATAGAAAACCGGAACTTGCGGCTTGCCTTCAAAGTAAACGAATGACAATTGTTGTTTATGAACGATTGACTAGATGTTAATACATAATCGGGAATTAAAAGGATAAATAGGAATGTTTATGAAACAGATGCTTTTTGTCATGTACAGTGTGTGCCATTTAGAGCATAATATAAATGGGAATCTTTGTCTTTAACTTTATTTTGAAAAGCCAGGGCTACAAGCCGTTTTAACACAGCGGTTTGACACTGATCATAGTAACTCGGGGAACACCTGTTGTTATTTTTAGCACGACTTTACTGTGCAACTGTGCAGCCGAGCAACTGCATGTGCACGTTTTAGTGACACTCACAGCCGCAAAAACTATTGGGAAAAGTATCTGATTGCTCCTTATTGCTCTATCCCAGTGTATAATAATATGATATAGGACTTTTTTGATAAAATCAAATGAGAAACTGTTTGAAATGGCTAAATTGGGTTAATTCAGGAAATTAAACACCTGATAAATCAAGTTAACTTATCACATTGATGAAAAAATCATCTCCACAAATGAGTCCTTTTCATTGATTTGTAACACTGCTTATAATGCCCCTTTTCACCCAGAGTTATTAAAAGGTTAGCTACAGTAGAAACTATATTTAAATTTTGCTGATAAATGTAGCCTACATTGATTAACATGGCTAGACAATATGGCCAACATCTTCTACCACAATAAAGATAGCCTGTATACCAAGATATAGCATGTTTGATAATTCATTAAATAGTCTATATAAAATAACCATATGTCAAAGCCTATATTTTTATACTCAATGTTAGCAATATAGCACCTTTAAGTTTCGCTCTACCTTCACTCCCACGTGCAAGGATCAGAAAGTAAAGCAATCGTACAAATGCCTGCCGCAACGCAGTTCAGCCACTGGTTTTAAGACAATGCGATAGAGGTGATAAAGTAAAATATATTCAATAGATATTTTAATATGTTTTTGATGATATATATCGTCATCGCCCAGTCCAAATGTCTAATGGAAGGCTTTCTTGTTATATTGCACAACTTAACTTGCTACAGCAATATGACAGCTCAGTCTGACATAAATCAATGACAAAAATTGATTCCAAATGTTTAAATTCAAACCATATGGCTAAATATTTCCTCTCCCTCTCTAGACTGATGCAGGCTTTGGAGTGGAGGAGAGGATCTTTGCCCTGGAGGAAGCCCAGAAACAGATTCAGGAGAAGGCTGAGGTTGCCCTGGCCATGTCAGAAAAGTTGAAGAACACGGACCACTTCTCGCAGCTTTGGGCCCTCCGTGATGAAATGGACGCCCGATTGACTGAGATAAAGCAAGTCGCGCTGTCAGTCACACCTCTGCAGGCCATGTTCAAGAACCAGAGCAAGGAGTTTGAGGCCATGAAGGAGAGCATAGTGGCCGGCCTGAGCTCCAGCTCAGCACTGGCTGATAACGTGGCTGGGCTGACCAATGCTGTGGCCAGTGCACGCTCCAAAGTTGACAAGCAGGTTGCATCAGTGAAGGCCCTTAATGCACAGTTAAAGGGCCAAGCCTCAGACCTGAATGAGCTGAAAGAGTCAATTCACCTTCATAATGCTGCAGTTCATACAAACAACCAGGAGATGGCTGCAATAAAGTGAGCTCAGTTTGATCTTGGAGAATTGTCATGCATGCCTGAACAGTTTTTAATTCACTGGCTTTCCAAAGAAGTGCTAATTTCGGTTGTTTGTGTTTTTCAGGGAGCTTGTCAAGGCTAAGCAGGCCATGCATGCCCAGGCATTAGAGGAGATGCTCAATTCAGTGCAGGTGACTCTGGATGAGCAGTTTTCCACTTCACAGAACCTCCGCAGCAGCGTCATGACTAAGCTGCGAGCTTTACACTCCCAGGTAAAAACGTTTTCAAATACCTAAGTTGCAACGGTTCAATTCTATTATAAGGAATCATTAATAACATTCTTGTCTGTCCCAGCTGGCCAATGCTCCTTCTTCGTCAATGGAACCTGTGTCAAATGAGGGAGGCCCAGCAGCAGAGGAGCCCATCTCCACCACAGCACAGGATGCCAATGAGGTGCAGGAGCAGCTAGACGATGTTGAGGAAGAGGATGAGCAAGATGATGCTGAAGATGAAGCAGGAGAGGAGGCAGAGAAGGAGGAGGCAATGCAGGAAGAACAGCTAGTGGGACTGGAAGTGGAGGGGGGTGTTATTGAGGAGCAGGAGGGAGAAGAAAATACGGAAGATGAAGAAGAAGAAGAAATTACAGAAGACGAAGAAGAAGAAACATCAGAAGAGCAAGAAGAAGAGGAGCAGGAGTTTGCTGCAGAGACAGCAGAAGAAGAGGTCGATGAGGAGGAGAAGGAGAAGGAGGAGGAAGAAGAAGAAGAAGAGACATTAGATGGTCATGATTTGGAAGAGGAGGAGGAGGAGGAGGAGGAGGAGGAGGAGGAGGAGGAGGAGGAGGAAGAAGAAACGCTAGATGGTCATGATTTGGAAGAGGAGGAGGAGGAGGAGGAGGAAGAAGAAGAGAGGCTAGATGATCATGATATGGACGAGTCTTTGGAAGACGAGGTTTCCGAAGAAGTTTTGGAAAGCTTAGAGACTGTAGAGGAAGAGCCAGCTGATTAAAAGAATGTTTTATTTGTGTACAGAAATGAGGAGGATGGATAGTTGTACTTGAAATGCTCCAGAAGATGAACACCTGTAAATCATTAGTTCACAAAACTGTTTTTTTTAAAAGTCTTATTAAGCTGAATGGGAACCATTTTTAAATGCAGCAAACTTTCTTGCAAATTATTTGCTTGACACAAATTGTGTCACTTTAGCTTAAAACATGAAGGATTTTGTAGAACTTGATAATAAATACCTCTGTTGTCTAACTTCAGTCATTTTTGTAGGGTTTTAATTCTCTTCAGCATACATATAATCTAAATATAATCTATAGTCGGCAAAAACAAGATAAGGATTGAAGGTCAAAAATTTAAATCACATAAAGAGAGGTACCTCTGTCAGACCAGAAAATGACACACAAATATCTGTCTAATAATTCATCTGTTAATGAAAATTAAATGATTTATTTAAAGTTATTTCAACAAACCTTTTTGGAAAAAGTAAGTTGAAATTTAATAAACTTACTCTATTTAGATATGACAAGATTTAATTAGAGAATAAAATGTCAATTGTTTTCTGCAAAATGCAAGAGAAGAAGAACGTGACTGTCCTTAAAGTCTGTAATTTGACCCAGGGACACATGTTGCCTCCGTGAAGTTATTTATGGTACAAATGTACCCGTTCACATGTGGGTACATATGATTCCACTGGTACATACTGTCCTCTTGTCATCAAGCTCCTTTGTGGAAAGGTTAAAGTACTATTTGTTGCCAGCAGGTGGTGCCTAATGACTGCCTTAATAATAATCAGCAAATGTGAAAGAGGAACCAAAAAATAACGTCTTTCTAAATAGGGGATCTGTGTGAGTGGTTCATAGTTTTTATCTTGGTTTTAAGATTACTTAAAAAGGAAATTGTACTCTCAGCTCCATACATTGAAGAGTGACCCCTCTGACATGTGGTCTGAACTGATACTGACTGGGAAGCAACAGCTACCACAAACTGTTCAGTTGAAATGACTGACTCTTTAAAGACCGTGTGAATAATCATGAAAGTGTGGCAAAACTGCCAAGAGACCAGTTGACCTTAAGGGACAATGTGTTATTCTTGGTCACATGTTCAAAAAGATAAAATGGGGCAGTAATTTACATGTGCAATAATTACATGACTTTCTAAGTGCAGGATTGTGTAATTGTTCAGTTAAAGACACACAATAAGCCATGCAATGTCCTCAGAAATGTATGGTGAACTTTCCAAAGTAAATTTAAGACCTACACCTGAGATTCTGCATTTAAGAGACTGTTGCAATGGATTCGTCCCTCAAGAGTCTTTGGCCCCCCCTTCCGTTTTCAAAAAAGTTGTCATTTACATCAACCCGCTTAAATACGCCACGCATTATGCATTATAAGTATGCCAAACCTATGGGCGGCAGTGTAGGGAGAAGGATAAAGCCATGCAAGCCAATCAGAATCCTCAGAATCAAAAACGAATAACATTAGCGACTTCCTATTCCTTTCAAAACAACGAGATAGAATGAGTGTGATAACCTAAAACCGCGTTTCTCCCAGCTGACACGACAACACAAAACCGGAGTTTTTCAAATTTTTCCACTTTGCCCGGAGTTTTTAGAAATAATCGTTTTTCGCGATAATAACTGGGTTTTCTTGTAAATGAGAAGCAAAACCGCATGGAAATATCTGTCTCTATCGTGTAAACGGAGCTTTACTCCATCCCAGTGGAGATTATTACTCAGCAGAGTGCCCTGAGACCAACAGCCCAGCAGAGAGGAAACACAGGCAGATGCAACGCGGAGTCGTCTGCAGGGTCTGAATTGTGGTTGATGTGGCCTGCTACCACCACAGCTAAGATAAGTTGGTGATGCTTTCGTGCAGCCAGGTCTCTTATATCACCATAACATTTCTATCCGTGCACTGGTTCATAATCCGCGGCCTCATGTCGCTCAGCTTGTTGAAGAGTGGGTGTTGGCAAGAATTATGTTGGGAACAGCAGGTTTATTTAGGGCCAGTTTTAGCCGAGCTTGGCTCCCAGCATGCCTGCCTCGCTTGTGCTTCCACTGAATCAATAATCTCCTCCAGGATGCAGAGATTAGATAGATTTACCCAGAACCTGTCTATTGTAACAGTCTGTTAAATGCAGAATCTCAGTTTCCCACAGTGGGGAAATTCAGTCATTACAGCAGTTTAAGATACAGACAGAGGTGTTTACAAAGATATAAAAAATTAAAAATAAGACCCTTTGGTGTAAATAGCTTGTACAACTAACGATTTAGCTGCATCTACTTCTTTGTCCTCTCTGAAGGCGGAACGGATGCAGTGACTCTCAATCCTCTTCAAAAGGCACAAGGACGAGTCGAGGCTAGCTTATGAGCTTGCTAATTTTGGTAAATCTCTCTGCAACACAATACATAGACGTCTTTGACAAAACAACAAAACTGTCACTTCTTCACTTTCTGTTGTCAATATTAGTTAATTTTTTAGAATGTTTTAAACTAAACTTTTGCCTCTATCTTACACATTTCATGTGATTTTGTCTTTAATTAATGGTCATAATCACATTAATTGATCAGAACAAACACAACAAAAAAATCAGCAACATGGCCAGGTGAAAGTTTAACTACTGACTATTATTTTAATGTTCTTAAAATGACAACATACTTAAACAAAAGCTACATATCCAGCTCAAACTATAGGCAATAAAAAATCAGACAGAGCTATAAAAAAATCCCTCTATCTATGAATATATTGCAGAGCAATTGCACCACATGCACTCACCATTATCACTGTAAGAATAGAAATCTGTTATTTGTGTTGTTTATTTCTGTGATTAGATTACAGCAGGTGCAGGTCGACAGCCAACTCTGACTCCAGCTGGAATTAATTAAAGACATTATGTGTGAATCACCACTTAATCAGACCGTTAACACTTGTCAACCTTCCACATTCAGATTGTTTATGATGGATTTTTAAGCCTCATCAGATATTTTGTGTTACGCTTTTTCAGTGTATTTACTATGAAATATATTTGTCACACTGTATAAGCATTTATAAGACGAGTAACACACAGATAGTGCACCCCTTTACATTCCCTTTTATGGAGAATAAATTGCAAACAAATGACTGGTGTTAGCATAATGAATGCAACTGTGTCACGAAACATACTGAGAAAGGTATGTAAGCCCGTCTTAAGTGTCAACACATGCAGCCTCCAGCTTGATTAAATTAAAACAACAGACCTTACTCTAAGCACAGTATATTTGTGCATCTGTTGTTTCTCACACACACTTATCTCACTCGCACACAAACCAAATATACACATGGAAATATACTGCATCTATTTTTAATGTTAGTTTCACTTCTAGTTTCACTTGTACCTTCTGTTAGATTTCTAACTTGAGCAGTTAACACTCCGGGGGTTGAATTGACAATAAGTACATTTACTCATGTACTGTGGTACATTTCTTAGGTAACAGTCCTTTACTTGAATATTCCCCTTTTATGCTACAGTACATTATTCTTCCACTCAACTACATTTTAGCGGTAGATAGTGTACTTTTCCCTTCACTATATGCATCTGACCACATTACAGTTATTAGTTACTTCGCAGATTCAGTTTATTAATACAAAATATAAATTATAATGTGTTATTATCAGTGGTTCAGATCCCTTACTTAAGTAAAAGTCACAAAAGTATCAGCATCCAAATGTACTTGAAGTATCAAAAGTAAAAGTACTCGTTATGCAGAATGGCCCCACAGAATATTTTATATTCTAAATATATTTTTGATTATTTTTTATGCATTTATGTTAGCAGCATTTAACTGTCATCAAGCTAGGGTTAATTAAACGACTTAATTTTTTATAAATTCATAAGCATGTGTAAAATTTTAAATTGATCATGTTTTTATGTTAAATCTCAACCTTAAAAATTAACTAATGCTGTCTGCTAAATGTAAGAAAAAAGTTCAATATTTGCCTCTTAAATGTAGTGGAGTAGAAGTATAAAGTTACATATGTGGAAATACTCAAGTAAAGTACAAGTTCCTCACAACTGTACTTAAGTACTTGAGTAAATGTACTTAGTTACATTCCACACACTTATGCTACTGTAGTTTTTACTTCAATTTAGGTATTTGACAACATTAGTTAATAGTCACTTCTCAGATTTACCCTATTAGTACAAAATATAATCAACTAAAACGGTGTATGTTATGATAGATTTTTTTAAACTGCCCAGAAATATACAAAGTAAAATCCATCAACATTAAACAACATTAAAGTGACATTAGTGACAAGTGACACACAATACATCACTTTTTAAAAAATCTAATGATATATTATAAATGATTCAGAAACTGGCCATTCTGCATAATGAGTATCTTTAGTGTTGGCACTTTAAGAACATTGATGTGAATACTTTTGTACTTTTTCTTTAACTATCATTTCTAATTAAGGAACTTTACTTGTGACAAAGTACTTTTATGAAGTGCTATTGCAACTTTTATTTAAGTAAAACAACCTCTTCCTCTTTGTAAAAAGAAGTCTAATAAATCACACTTATTTTCATGAAAATAGGGAAGAACACTTAAAACTATAAGTGTACTTCCCTCTGCATTACATACAGTACCAAAAATAAAAAACTACCCTAAAAACACTGAGACGAATGATGGTGTACTTCTTCCATTTTTGGCTGAATGAGCCCGAGTCCCTTGAGAACCCTTGTGAACAATACTGCTGTCAGATCCTTGTGTCCACACATACACACATCAGCCCGCCTCCTCCGCAGCCCCACCACTTCCTCCACAGCTCTCACATTTGTGCAGCTCTTTCACGCTCATCAGATATTCAATGTCTCACCATCACATGAAGATCACACTTGAACACTTTAACTAAGGAAACAGCCACAGAAAGTGAATATCAGTGGAAGTAGATCCCTCTACATCTGCTGTGCTGCTTTTTTGTTTAGGAAAAACTTTTATATTTAAACAAAAAAACAACTTTTTTGGAAGTACTTTGGACCACATTACAGCTGCATGCGGAGGCAAGCAGCTCTGGAGCGATGTCATCTCTACTTTCTCACAACAAAGATCAGCCACGCATCAGAAAGTCGCTCTCTGACTCCTCTCCAACTTCATCCACTGCCACCACCAAGAGCCTGAGGGTAAGGCCTGTTTGTCTTTAATCTTCTCCGCGTCTGTTTAGTTAGAGGAAATGCCATGGCTGACATAATGCAAACACGAACATCAAAGTTCAGTCACTGTCAAACAAATGTCTCTGTAACAAGCCACAGAGGTATTCCTGTGTGTTTGTGTACTTTGCCATAGGATCTTAGGACATGACAAACATGCTTTAATCTGCACTCGGGATAGAGCCCACAGTGGAAAGTTATGTGGAGCCATAAATGACCTCTTCCTGCCTCATTTGAAATGAACTTGAGTGGCTTTTTTTTTTTTTGAAAACACTGTTTACACATGACAACTGTTGGAATGCAGCTAAAGACTTTTTTTCTTCTAATGTCCTCTAATCTGCTCCACACTGTCTATGGAAATATTACTATCTAAATACTTTCTTTTATATAAAAACTCATTTTCTCAAGAGATGGTGTAACCAGTGACTCTACAAATGCTCCTCTAAAGCTATGATCATTTCTATGTATTTCTGTTGGTGCTATAATTCAGTAATTCTCAGACTGAGGTTCAGGGAACCCTGAGGGTAAAATGGCAAAAATGGCAAAAAATGTTATTCCAACTTTATAGGTGACCCCATCTGTGTGTGTGTGTGTATATATATATATATATATATATATATATATATACATGGTCGAATGGAATAACATTTTTTTCTTATTAAATTCAATTTATTAATTTAATAAAAGGGGTCCCTGAAAAAAGTTGGAATAAAATATTTTTTTAATGACATTTATTTTATTCATTTTAATTTATTATTTAATTTATTTTTGACGGATACATATTATTGACATATGAAAATAAAACCACAATTAACAAAAGATTGTGCCTGAAACAAAATTATTCCAACTGTATGGGCGACGGTTTTGATATTTTTATGTTAACAAAAGGCCTAAAAGTTGAATAATTAATATTCAAATGTTGCATAAAGTACAAAAAGTGGCTGATTAGGCAGGTTGGATTGGTGGTGGACGGGTCAAACAAACTCAGGACTTTCATCCAGAGAGGCCTTCGCTTGTGTCCCGTGTAAAACCAAAAGTAAACGATAATATTTGAAATTACGTCACTAAACGCGTCATGTTTTTAAACAACACAATTACCGGTATGTAACTTCCAGTATAAACACTTTAACTTTTGGCATTTACTTGCTTTTTATTTTACCTTTTAAACTAACCATGAATATTTTAGAGAAAGTTTAGAGAGGTTGTTTTGTAGCCTAAACCCAATGACACAGCGAACGAAACTGAAAGTGATATGTAACTAAACATTATATGGCCATTCAATGGGCAGCTAACAACCCACTAGAAGGTAGAGTAGGCCCCTACTCAGCTGTACTTATGGGATGATAAGCTCTTGTTATGATTACTAAATGATTATTTAATACTGTAGGTGTGAATTCAGTAACCTGCATCGGAATACGTTTTTTAAAGTTGCTCTCCCAACACTGCTGCTATATTCTCTATCTTGTAAGAGGTTCTTGGCTGGAAAAAAAATGGAGAACTCATGCTTTAATTGACAACGGATCAGTTCTAAGTCGTGTCCCATCAACAAATTTCGCTGCGCATTCTGAAGATACACATGAGAACAGCTTGACGGAAACACCAATATTTGATAAAACTTTTGAAAATGCAGAATAAAGTTCTTACGTTCACTTGAGGTGGGTTTTTTTTTGTCTTTTTTCGAAAAATAGTTATTGTGCTAATAAGTTCTGATGTAGTGAACATTTAACTCACATGACTAATCGGCTGTTTACGAGCTGACATGAAAGAACAAATTATAAATTTAATTTAATTAATTTAATCTAATTCCTGAAGACTTATCTCCATTTTCTCTCGTCCAAAGTTGTCTGATTAGCAACCTCTTTTTGTCTTTTGTCGTTGTTTTTTCTCTCTTCTTCTACTGTCTACAGATGTATTAGCCTACAGCGATACTGTACATCTGCCATCTTCTGACCAAAGTACCTTTATGCAGCTTTGTTTGCTCTAAACCAGTTGACAGAAAAGTCCCTAATTCGCATTTTCTTTAACATAACATTTAAAAATTTTGCTTCAAAATGGACTTGTATGGAAACAAGGCTACTGAGGTGTTGTTTTGTTAGGCACTATACACTGATTTGAATGTTACATGTTCTTTCTGCAACTTTACAAACATGTTATGGGTTAGATTATGCAATGTTGTTTTTTTTAAGACTTTAAGACCTTTGTACCTTTAAGAGTACCGGGGATATTGTGGTTACATGGTACCCATCTTTGACCCTGATGATAAAGAACCACCCTAGATAATAAAGGTTTATGTCTGATCACTCATCATGCTTCTAAAAGCTCGTATAACTCCCATAAAGTGTGACACAAAACAACATGTTGACGTACTCGAGTGTGTAGGAACAAAACTTGCAAGTGAAACTAAGGAAAAGTTGTAACAAAGCAGTTAGTCTTATCTGTTTATGTAAACTAAGAATCCACTTGGGAAAGATTAATGCAAAGACACAGAGAGAGGGATACAGGAAGAGAGAGAGAGAGAGAGAGAGAGAGAGAGCAGGGGGTGAAAGACAGGATGACCAGGAACAGAGAGAAGGAGAGAGAGAGTGCTTAGGTCCAGCTTGTGGGAACTCAGACGCAGTATTTATGGATGTTTATCTCTCTGCTGGTCCTACGGGAAGCTCACATTTTCCACTTGGGAATAGCTGGTCAGCAGACAAAAAGTTCCTCATGGGATCTGGAAAAGCTGGAGCACAGCTTAGTGACAAAGTCGCTCACATACACGGGACACAAAAGCCCACGTTTCCATCGGCATCTGTTTATATGTGCTGTCGCCTAATCTAAACCAGAGCTTTTTCCAAGTCTGCACACTGTATATCATTAATGACCGTTTACGGAGCACATCCAAGTGTCCAGAGAGAGTCTTAAGGAGCTGACATCAGAGTCTGGTGAAGATCCAGAGGTCTTGTAAATGTCTGAGCAGAGGCATATCACTGTGTTTACACACTGTGTCTGTAACTTAAAGCCCTGCTTCTTCTTTAAAGGGATCCACTTGCCGTGTCAGTGATTCAGTCAGACGTGTAACGGTTGAGGCATCAATCTGCTTTTTGCGTTAGTTTATGTGACTGCCACAATAAGTCTCTATTTCTAAAACAACAGGGTACAATGGAACAGCGTGTACTGTCTTAGAAGTCAGCAGTAAGTAATTCAGTGCATCATGACTCTGATATATGCTGATGTAATTGCTGCTTGCAAGATAAGTACCTCTGCTGCATATTGATCGAAAAGCTAATAAAAACTGAAGGTGCGTGTTATATTAGCTTTTCCTATGAATAATATCAAGAAAGAGCATTTAAAGATGGAGAGGATGCTTCAGCAGGTTCAGTGAGGATAAATGGCAAAACTGGGACTTCTGTCCACCGAGTGGTAGTAACTGTTTTATATCTTTACGCCATTTTATCTTTTATTCAAAGCACTTTGATCTGCTTTGTGGTTTAAAAGTTCCATAGAAATAAGACTGCAGCTCTGTGGGGCTTTATTTTAGCACAGCTGACGTTTTTTATCACATCATCATGCGAACATGCTCACAATGACAATGCTAACATGCCAACGCTAATTAGTACTGAACAAACACTTCAGCTGAATTGATGTGGAAGTCATTAGTTTTGCAGATATTTGGCGATAAAGCAAAGTGTTGGACAGAATAAAATACTGACTTCATGATGGTGTTGGATAAGAAGTCGAGGCATTACCAGAATTATTACAATTCATCCTGAAGGGGCACGACTGTCAAACATCAAATAGTTGTATGATTTTATGTCACAACCATAAATATCAGCCTCATGGTGCTCAAGGAAAAGTCGGATGATCGCCAAAGTCATTCAGATTCACCGTCCGGAGCAGTGGTTCTCAACCACTTTTTATTTTAACTATTTCATTTCATTGACTTACTAGATTTACTATAAATGAGGCAGGCCAATGGAATTGACTGATAACAACCTATTCACTAGAAGGTAGAGTAGGCCCCTACTTGACCATGGTTATGGGATGATGAGCATTGGTAACCCTTTGTAGTTTTTTGTCCATTTGGGCCATTTTTGAATTTTTATTGTGCCTGTATAGACTGCCTTTAAAAAAAATGCTATGTTGCTATCATTTTATTCAGCACAACCACAATTATTTTTTTTTTCTTTACTTCCTGTATCAACATTTTTAACTCAAAAGACACACACACATAATTCATTCATTCATTATCCTTAACCGCTCATCCGCACTGGGGTCGTGGGGGCTGGAGCCGATCCCAGCTGACATTGGGCGAGACACGGGGTTCACCCTGGACAGGTCTCCAGACTATCGCAGGGCTGACACATAGAGAGAGACAATCACGCTCTCATACACATGGGCAATTTAGAGTCCCAATTACACCTAAGTGCATGTTTTTTTTGGACTGTGGGAGGAAGCCGGAGTACCTGGAGAGAACCCACGCTGACATGGGGAGAACATGCAAACTCCACACAGAAGAGCCGCAGGCCAGAGGAGAACTTGCTGTGAGGCGAGATCGCTAACCATTACACCACCGTGTAGTTCCACGAACATGAGATTGGAAAATGATGGGTTTTTTTTACTCACACGGTGTTGTAGTGGTTAGCACTCTCGCCTCACAGCAAGAGGGTTGCCGGTTCACCTCCCGCCTGCGGCTCTTCTGTGTGGAGTTTGCATATTGTCAGCGTCTCACTGGGTACTCCGGCAGAGCAGGGACTCTAAATTGCCCGTAGGCAAGCGTGATTGTCTGTCTCTATCTGTCAGCCCTGTGATAGTCTGGCAACCTGTCCCAGCCTCTCAGCTGGGATCAGCCCCCCGCGACCCGGGTGTGGATAAGCGGCTAACTAGTGAATGAATACATGAAATGTAAAACATAGGTTGCAAAGTTATATAATATATATTCTAAATATTTGACCTCATCTCCACTTTTACTTGGCCTATCATCATTAAACACAAACAGGCATGGAGTTTCAAGCCACTTCAGAGGGAAGTTGATTGCTTCGTTTTTATGTTGTGATGTCATGTCATTTGATCATGAAGGTTCAACATCAAAACTGAACAAGTATGGAAGGTTTTGCATCAATGTGTTGAACTGCATCATCACTGAAAGCACTAAATAAGAGAATATGCCGTATTTTGTAAAGATCTATGCTATAGAGCATTGAAGCTGTTCTCGTAGCTTTTGGTGAATCAACATCTCACTACGATACTTTATTTTTGTTCCCTTATTTTTGCTTTATTTTTGTCTCCTATGTATATCTGCATTTCACATCGAGGTTCCTGAAACTCTTACTGGTGACGTAGGAATGACTCTTTTGTCCCTCACAGTCAATAAAGCAGCGCCGTATCATGCTACATTTACTCGTCTTTTTAAGGGAATCTTGATTTGTTATTGTTCAGCTGTTGTTCTGCTCTTCCGTGTGAAAATCTCCCATCAAGGAAACTGTGTAACCTCCCATCCAACTTCAGCAGGCAATAATGAACACAATGTGAATGCCACTGCACACACGCTGAGATATTACCTTTTTTGGATGTGTTTAGTTATCTCTGCTTGTCAGTTTATTTAAGGGATCACTTCCTCTCTCCTTCTTTAACTTGGCTTGGTATTTCAGGCTGCCATAAACCTTTTCTTGGAAAACTGAAAAAAAAAAGACTTTCATGAGGAATTCCTGATAATCTCACTTCAAAGAGTCACTGAGCTTTGCTTGTTAGATCTACTGATAATGAATGCACTTTCTGATGTTGTTCGTGTGGTGAAATATGTCCTTTGTGCAACTGCATGTTTAGAATAATATACATGGTACATAAAAAAATAAAGCCTCATGTATGGATTTCCAGAAAGTACTTCAGAAATCTCACATCACAACCAAACAGCCTGTCAAAGTCAAGCTGTATGATGTCATTATTTGTGTAGTAATGAGAATCTAAATAGAGGACTGCTCCTCATGATGGGTCTGAATGACTTGTTCCAGTGAGTTTAAAGATTAAGTTGGATCTGAGTACAGCTGAAACCTTGGGTATGATCATCAGAAACGTCCATGGTGTTGTTGTTGAATTATTCACTTTGGTCAGACAGCCAGTTCTAAAACATTTCTCCTCTATTTCAGCACGAGAGACTGTCTAGGTAAGCAAATCTAATTCACACCTTTAATACATGCAAAAGACGTTTTGAGATTATTACCTGAGAGAATGACAGAAAATAAACAGTTTCTGGGTGATATTGAGCTCTGGTAGTAACTGAGCCAAACCTCAGTGTTGAATATAATACCTGTCTTGTGTTTGCAGATTGAGCTCGTCTGGATCCTCTGACGTCAACGACAAGTCAACAAACCACGCTGAGTCGTACTTCTTACGGCGGGAGAACAGATTGTCTGCAAAGAAAAGGGCAGAAGAAGAGTCAGCAAACAGTGACTATAAAAAGGCAGGTTGTGCAGTTTGCATGTTGATGATAGTTCTAGTGATTGTTGTTTTAGGGCTCTAGTAAAAAAAGAAACTAAATGTGATCGTAAATAATGAACTCATTTAAAGAGTCTGCATTCTATTCAAAGTTTGAGCACAGGGCCTTTGTCATTGTGCTTTATGTAGTGGATAAAAGGACATCCTATATATATATATATATATATATATATATACACACACACACACACACACACACAGTCTTTTCCAGTTATCCAATGAAGATTAGAAACACAGTGAATCAGTCTCTAAAAGCTGAGCTGATCTCTTAAAGGGCCGGTGTTGCTGCTGGTTTTCATTCCAACCAAGCAGCAGCACACCTGACTCAACATATTCAATCACCTGACCTGATTTGTTATATATGGTGTGCTCTTGCTTTGTTGGGCCACATGCAATTAAGGGATATTTATTATTACAAAGCCTTAGCTTTCCAGACATGCCTAATTTATGCAATTCCAAGACTGTTTAGGGACCCCACTACAGAGAAATGTTAAAATGCAATACACGAAAAATAATAGATTCAAACTGCATGAAGAAAACCACAGTTGTTGTTTTTTTGCCTAACCATGCATTGCATTATAGTGGGTGTGGCTGTAAAAGGGGGACTTGTGGCTACTCATAGAACCTATTTTCATTCAGATATCTTGGGGTGAGATTTCAAGGGACCCGCCCAAAAAATCTAGCCTAACTTTGGAGCTTGATTTTACCCTTTACCAACAGTATGACGTGGTTGAACCCAATAATGGATTCTTTAGATTGTCTTGTTTCATATGATACGATTATCTTAACTAACTTTTAAACTGAACTTGTCTTAAAGACATGTGATCTTGAATGTGGTCCAGGTTTAATATTGCAGGTGCACTGGCCACTGAGTAATTGCATTGGGAATATTTACTTAATCATGTCATGGTGGTTAGGATTAGGGCTAGAGGTCAGGGTAAGTAACTACGTTACCTGCTACCTATTCATCTCAGGAGAGAGTGAATGTCTTGACAAAAAGTTTCATGGCAATCTTTCCAATGGTTGTTGATACATTTTGCAAATGTTAACCTCTGTTGGTGGATATGTGTACAAACATTTGTACCAATTGAGCCAGTTGATATTGAGTTACTTGCTCAATAAGTGTGAACCTTGACCTGTTTGTTTCTGTTGATTAAATGCCAGGGAATAATTAAATTAATGATTTGGACACCATAGATATCTGTAACAGATTTTTATAGATGGTCAATGTTGAGATAAAATGTCAGCTTCAAGCTCAATAAAATAAATAATAATGAGTTGCAATTAAAAGTTGAACATAAACTGTCACTGTGGCTGTTAATGTCGATGTTTTCCCATCTGTAAAATCCTAACATGTGCATATTTTGTAGATGTATGAAAAAGCACTGGCCACCAATCAAAGGCTCAAGTCCAAGTTGGAAACAAGTAAACAGGAACTGGCTGTGATTCAGGACCAGCTGCAGAGAGCACAGGTACAGTATACACAGTTAATGTGTCCGACCAACATTCATGAGTGTAAACGAAGTGAAGGGGCAACTGAAAAGGCACCCTAAAAGTTTCTGCAGGGCATAATTTAGGTCGTTTAGATTTCTCTTGTCAGCACACACATAAATGTCTCCCATTTATTCTCATGAAGACCTCAGGTATCACTGTAATATGAGAGAAATGAGACATGAAACATAGCAGTTATACGAGGAAGCTGGAGTGTAATTTCAGTCAGATTGCAGGTCTGAATTTTGGAATAATAACAGTGAGCCGCCTTAGAGTTCCTGTGTGAAACTGAGGGTATATTGGATATTTTACATCAGACATTTGTGCTCACTGTTATGAAACTGCAGCACCCATAATCGCATGCTTTGTGCTATAATCTTTTCATAATAACCTTTCATTCCTGCAGAAGGGAAAAGCAGAAGATTGTGGCTTCAACATGCTCGAGACAGAAAAGAAGGTAAAAAGTCAGCATTATACTAATACTTACAAGCACGTTTTTATTCGAAGTGCCTATCTTGATTTTATTTATCTTTTTAGTAAATGTGCTTCTTCATAGGAAAGTTGGAGTCTAAAAAAGAGGATATCAGATATGGAAGAACAGTTGAAGGTAATTTGAGATATTCTATAAATTAGTTCTTTTGTCATTTACCTTAATAATAATAATATTGTTTTTCCTACTCAGTCTCCTTTAAAATATTAATTCAGCAGGATCTCTTACCCAGGAGACAGTGAATCTTATTTGACATGATGAAAACAATAAACAATCGGATCCAAACAGTGTAAAGTGTCTGTGTTGGTTGGAGCGGCGGTGTTAGCTGCTGCTGTGTCTACGCTGGTTTTAGCTGACATCATTTGTCACCATTATGCTCCGCCGGCTGTGGAATGTGTGAGCACTTTGACACTGCAGCGAGCGAGCCATCAGTATTCATCTATAGTCTGACGCCCACAAATGTCTGCTGTGTTATGGCCAAGAGGGTGCAAACAGAAACCTCTTGTTATCTGTGAATGAGAAGTCGGAACAAACATGGTGTGAAAATAGACTTTTATAACAGAAAAGCTCGGTTATTGTGTGTATTTACATGGAAAAAGTCAGCTCCGATTGTCTCTGTGTGAAAGATTATGTGTGTTTGTGGAATTTATTTGTTTTTATTTGAATAGACTTCACAGTTCACGTCCATGATTTTTCAAGTTAATTTCCTTTCTGGATTTTTAGTTGCTCTCACTTCAAACTTTTTAGAAACTGACACTTTTTCACGGCCCTCAGTGTTTGTGGCACAGATGCCAACAAGATCTCCAACCTAAAGATCAGAATAGGTCATTTGTCAATACCACACATAACGGCCCATATGAGGGTTTCGTTGGTACAGATCAGAAGGTGATATAAAATACAGTTTAAACAGTAAATTAATGAATGTAAATGCCGAAAGTGATGTAGTTATGAATACCACGTGAATACTACATGAAAGTAAGTTTTGCTGTTGTTAAAAAAAAAAGGCTGCAGTTTTGTGTTATAAAATTTAGGCTACAAAACCACTGATCGAGGTTTAGGCTAAAAACTTCCTGGGGGCGACAGTGTCAGTATAAATATAAATATAGATGAAAATATGGGTCATTTTTTGCTGCTTGTAACAACCTATGGGGTTGATTTTGAGGGGAGACCAGTCTGGCCAATGTACAAGCATGTGTATGAGATACACCTGGCTTTCCTTAGACAGTAAGGTGGTCGGGTCAAACAAACTCTTTGATCCTTTGACCCAAGAGACCGGTGTTTTGTCCCGTAAGAAACCAAAATTCAGTGTTGTTATTTGGGGTTAACCTGCGACCAGCTGGAAGTGCAGAAGTTTTTAAGGATTTTTTTTTTTTGGCTTAATTAGTTAGTGACAAATAGACTGAACGGGGAAGACATGCAGCAAAGAGACCTCCGGCCTTAGTGGTATGCGATCGACAGTGGTGTAGTGGTAGTTGATGAGGTGAGTGTACTACTACAAAGATGGGTAGGCTACTCTCCTATATATTCTTATGGCTTTTTTGACTGATAGGTGGCTAAACTGTAAACGGCCAGAAAAAGAGGTGGGCATACCTGAATTTACCCTCTACTACACCACTAGCGCTCTACCAGTGAACAACAGGGACGCCCAGGAAGTAGTTGTTTTTAAGCCCAACCATGTTTTTTTTACCTCAACCTTAGTCCATTGATTTTATTGCCCAAAGTTTAACTGTTTCCTGGAATATGGAAGTTTATTTTGAAAAGCCACTATATAGCCCGACACGTCTGTCTGAAATAGGTGCTTAATGGCAAAATGGTTCTTTGCTTAACTTTATTTACTTAATTTAGGATTCAAAATCCAGACTTTGGCTATGAAATACGTCCAAACTATGAATTCACTTTAAAACTACAAATAAGAGACAATCCACAAAATGAGCTGTATCATAAGGCAACAAATGTTATGTTATGTTATGTTATGTTATGTTATGTTATGTTATGTTATGTTATGTTATGTTATGTTATGTTATGATGAGACAGCACAATGAGCCCTGATGAGCAACATGTACATTTACATTTGTGCCCACTTCAATTGTCTCAATTGCTTTTCCTCCAGGTGAAACAAGAGCTGAAGATGGAGAACCAGAGACTGAAGGACGAGAACGGAGCTTTAATCCGCGTCATCAGTAAACTGTCCAAGTGAGACTCAAAGCAGAAAGGATGAAAGGAAGAGGGACGGATACCAGAAGCCATATCTACACCTGCATTCATCCTCCGACAGAATGTTTGTACATAGTTTTCCAGTCATGTTGGAAACTGCTGAGTACATGTGCAGGGATACAAACACATTTTACATCAGATGTGAAAGCTTCACGTTACTGTACTGCATCTAAAGTAGTAGCACATTAAATTAAAATTGTATATTCATAAAATATTTCTACATAAAGACAAATGGCGACACAACCTCTTCGTGTGTTTTCCTTCACTCTGTGTACACGAACGAATCCAGGAGCGAAGCATTTATAAAGCTGTGTGACCATATCGAGAATATCTCTACATACATATATGGACAAAATATTGCAGGTATTTCCATGGAGGTATTACCATGGAAACTGCAATATTTTTCCCATATGCAGACCTTGAAAGTCATCTCGGAGCTATCAGGGAGAGCGGATGATGGATGAGCTCCATTTCTCAGGAACGTGGTTTAAGAGCTTTACCTTGAAGTAGGATGACACAAGTGAAAGGCTTTTTCCTCTTAACCTGCAATGAAACAATACAAACAATCAAATGCATCACATGAGGTTTAAAAATAAATCAATAAATACACTTATTTTCTCCTCCTAGCTGTCAGCACTACAGTTAAATCCGACTTGCATGTAAAGTATGAATCAAGTAATGAAAATTCACAAAACGAGCTCACCTCAAGGTGCATTCAGTGGCTGTTCTGCAGCTTTAGGCACATAAAGATCAAATAGAGATCTTTATCAGCAGACGATGACATGGTAACAGTGATTTGTTTGTTGTTTTTTATCAGCTGCTGTTTCTAAGATCAAATTTAAACCTTTTACCGGAGCTTAAAACAGGAAAAAGGCCACAATGCATGAAATAAAATTAAAAGGTAACATATTTTTGGTCATTGTTAATAATAAATCATATTTGAATAATAATAATAACTAGAACTTTCATTATTGCAGAACTATGTATAAAATTCCTAGATATATAAACACCTCTTGGATTAATCTTATGGAAATCAGGGAATTTTAAGTTTGTGGTGACCCTGAAACTCTCCCAAAACTATCCAATATGTATAAAACTTACGGTTTTTCAAACTTGGCCCGAGTTCAACGAAAATGAACACATTTGTGTTTTTTTGTCCACTTCCCTGCCTGAATTGGTGATGCCCAGAAATGACCCAAACGTAGCTAAATAATACGAGAAAATAGAGGCAGAGGGCAAGATCTCTGCAGATACAGACACTTCTGTTGGGTCATAAATGATGACTGAGAGGTTGTTTTTTTTTTTTTTGCATGACTCCATACATTATCTTTTTTAGGGAAATCCTGCATAGTAAACCTTTAACATTGTAAGATAGGGCATGGCCTGAGCAGAGGCCTGTGCTCTCTTAATGCCCCTCTACTTGGGTTTCAAATGAGGCAAGCATTTCCCATAAACACTTTTTTTAAAGCGTGCACAGTGCATCCTCCACATGGCAAAAATCCTGCCAGGAATGTGTTTTTTGCATGGAAATACAAGACCCAGACATAAAAACTCAGCAAGAAGATTTTGATGTTTTTAAATGTAATCCGAATTATTTTGAATACACTACTCAATTTGAGTTATCTAACAGAATATGTGACAAACACTGGGAATAATAACAATAATTATATGTATATATATATATATATATATATATATATATATATATATATATATATATATATCCCTGTTTGAATTCAATATGATGGTGAATTTGAACATATAATATATTTTTTGATCATATATATATAATATATAATTTGAACATATAATCCCAAAACAAACTTCATCAACTGATGAAGATCATGTGGCATGACTGAAAGCTCTGGGAGCTACTCAATGAACCCTGAGGTGAGACTGTTTTTGATCAACTGCTGTTTTAAATGTCAAAAACTTTGAAGCTTTAACACAGTTTAAAGCATCCCAATGAAATAAAGAACAAAAAAATATTTTCATGCATTAATTTCGCTTTTATTCCATTTGATCATCACCACTGAGCACAAATACCTGCTGCGTTTGTATAAAGGCTTTAGAAGCACCGTGTTCACTATAATTCATCTTCTGATTCACAGTCAGAACATTTAATGAGCCTCATTTATAATATTACACTCACAGGAACCCTGCCAGACTGAGATATCATTTTCACTTCTGTTCACATTTAATTTTCATTATTATTTATTAAGGCTCATTTGAAGAATTAGTCCCAACAGTGCAGGGTTTTTTGCATGTTTTTAAAGGGATGCATCCTTGTTTTATCCTTCTGCAGATGTGTTACATTTGGTTTAAAGTTATCAGCTGTATCATGTGCTACTCAACATCTTCCTGGTGTTTTTTCTCATGCTGTAAATGATGCCACCTGCTGACTGAAAGTGGAAGCACACCCTCTGATTTACACACCACACAGGACGGGGCTACTTAAAATGCCTTTATTTCCTATGATTACATTTTGACAACACACAGATATGTCCTGACCACATCCCATATTTTGGCTCCCTTGAGTGATTCAGTTCTATATATGAGTACAAGTTTTCGTGGTCTTTTTGTTCCCTTATTTTATCTGCTGAAAAACATGGATTCTGTACGGAAATAAATCATGCAGTTCACAAAAAGGCACAACTATTGACACACCTCTACAACAAGACAAAAACAGAAGAGTCAAGAAAGACGTTCAAGCATTTCCCTTTGTCTATGTTGAAAGTGAATGCCTGATGGAGTCGGTGGGGGTGATGATCAGATCTTTGGATGTTCTGTATCATGGCTACGTTCACAGAAGAGGAATAAAGAGGAGCAGATTATTGAAGCAGCAGGTTGGCAGTATTGCATTGCGAATGTTGTTCTGCACTGTTTGGGTCTGCTCTGTGCTCCAGATAGCTTGTGAGACCCAGGAAGACGGGGATTTTGTTGCCTGCATTGCAGAAAAGTGACTGACTCGTACAGTCTGTCAACAGAACACCAATAAACGAATACAGGCGCTATTGGTCCTACTGCAAATACACAAAAATAGAAGGCAGAATCTGATGGCAGCTCATATATAGAAATATATGTTAATAGATGAGAGTGAGGATATTAAATGACCCCAGGAAAGGACCTTATTGTAGAAAAGGAAGTAATGTGGCACTCCTTCACAATAAGATCTGAATTTTAATGGCACCATTTGATATTAAAAATGCAAAATGTGTGTGATATGATTTCCTCCCAGCCCCCTCAAACATTTAGAGACATTTTACACCAGAAGATGGAGCATCATGAAGAGTAGGATTGTTCATCTTCATGCACACAAAAAAGCTCTACCTGACAGTAAATGACAGTGACTCAAAAAAAGAGAAAACAAATCCCCACATTAGAAAAGTCATGGCGGACACAGCATCGATATCTCAGAGCATGCACACAACACCAGCTCATCTCATTGCAATCCATTAGTCAAACAGTGTGTTCGTTCATGGAGTGACATTTGGAATGAAAAGATTATTGATTGCTTAATTACATGTCTGGAGCTCCTAAAGAGGACTGCATCAATAATATGCAGTAATAGTATTTCACAGAATTAATCCAGCAAAGACATGAAAAAAACACTGTATAATGACATTAGAAACAAAGTTTAGTTTATATGCAAATTTCTGACTTATAATCAGAGTATTTGAATAGCAATAAGATGAGGAGGTTTAATTTAGTTGAGGAAAAAAAGGGTCTACAAGTCAATTAAGTCGTCCACTTTATCTACATTTAATAAACTTAAGACTTGACACCCATCTGGCAGGAGAAAATGAAGGAAACACTTACGGTACACTGAGATAGAAAATCAAGGAGCCAGCAAATATTCTCCTTTTTTTTTTTCTTTAAATATATACAGTTTACTGGTCAGTGACCAACACACACTGTATAACAAGTGCAAGCAGAAATGAACAGTAATTACATGACTTGTATGAAGCGTTTCGTAACACTGGATTCAGCACAGAGGACACGTACAAACGATGACAGGAAACCAGACAGTCATGCAGATTTATGGCAAACTAAGTGGATTTTTTTGTCACATGTGATACACAAAGCAACCCTGCTTTAACCCCGGCCATTAAAGGAGTCCATGAACCCGAACATGGATTATTCAGACATACATTCAGTCCCATTCAGCAAAAATACATACACTTTGCAGTCAGTGCATACTCTTTTTTTTACTCCGTTTTATTATCAAAAATGACACAGAACACAAACACACATACACAATATAATTATGGTTCCTCTTTAAAACATGCTACTATTTACATCATCTTGTGAATACATGCTGTAGCCTATTAACAAATTTGCGCGATGCATAATGTTAACAATAGGAAGAAGTAGTACTGTGCATGGACCAATCAGTGTGCTGCTGTTCACCCGCCTGCAGAATTATTTTTATTTCTGGTGACAAAATGGTTTCCTACAGAAGCAAAGAAAGACTGAATTAATTTGAGTTTTATACTCATCTGAATGCCTGATTATGAAATAGAACCACCACTGAATACTTAATGTTGGGACTGAAATACTACTGATATCAAAGAATTTTAATATTTTACTTTAGCATTTTTTTCTGAATTAATAAGGTTTAGTTCCACTCTTTTTGAATTTTGAAAACATTAATTATTTATTTTTCTTTTCAAAAACTATTTCCAAATTCCAAAAGACTTCAGTTTTTCATTCTGAGCTACTTTTTAGTCAAATATATAAATATATACTTTTAAATTAATCATAGGCCAATATTTTATATATTTGATGCTTTGAAGGCACGGAAATTACATTGCCAACAAATATAAGGTTAGAAAATATAATAATTGCCTGATTTTATGTATTTTATTGGATTAACTTTGTACATTTCTGGTTTTCTATTTGAATACAGATACAGATAATACATTCTCTGGACACCTCTAGTAAATATGGGGATTGATTCATTTAAATTCTTTATCAAATAATAATTTCTCTTTCTGTAAATATTTATTTATTTATTTATTATATACCTCCGAAAAAATATATATTCTTTATCCTAAAAATGTTTCTCTCTGTAAATATTTATTAATTTATTTATTATATATCTCCTAAATATATTTACTTTTATCCTAAATCTGGTGATTGAATTTCAGCAACTTGAGTATAATTTAATGTCAATTTATTTTGTGAATTAAACACAACATTCAAAATAATTCAGTCTTTAAACCACATGATTTCAGATACATTTCTCTCAAAATAAATAATTTTACTGCCATAAATTCAGTGGCATTGAAAAGTATTCAGTATAGCATTTGAGCTTCACAGTAAGGCGTTGAGTTGCTTATAAGATTAGAATAATTCTGGTCTTTCTTTGCGTCCGTTCCTCTGCACATCAGTCTAACACAGTATGTCTGCGATGAGGTTGTAACATCAGCATGTTGCAGCTTTTTGGCTCCAGGTTTACAAAGCTTGTGGCCGACGAGTGAGCGACTCCAAACGACATGAAATACTGCGAGGCATGATACATGCTAGATTCTGCAGCTCTATTTGGTTCAAGCAAAAATGGTCCAAGATGTTTATTGTATTATATGTTTTTGATGTAACACTTGCTCTGTTGAGACTCTACAAACTCTACATGAATCCACGTCCTCTTAAAAAGTGCGGCTACATGTTACATTTCAAATTCAGTTCTCTATAAAAACATCTTGACAGAAATCCTTGTGTTGTTTCTCCAGAAACTATTAAAGTGTACTGCAGTATGTTTGGTAAACTACAACATTTGTCAAAGAAAGACATGTAATCCGCTTTATGGTAATAATAAAAAGAAAAATGAGCAAGATGGCACTGTATTTAAAATAATTGATTTGAACATCATTGATAAGCCGTCTCGTATCCTTACTCTGTCCACAGATAAGTAAGGTTTTACATCCAAGTGGTCAACACAGCTCAGATGGCACATTCACAGTGTCCCTGACTACTTTTGAATGACTCTCAAAAGTTCCCCTTCAAAATAAAACGATTAAGCTTACTGTGATTCTATCAGGAAAGGCACCCTTGTACTCCTGTCCTACGTTAGATCTGTCTGAAGACACAGAAATGCGTGTTGAGCCTAAATGCATAGACGTGCCTTTTGACGGCAACACAAAACAAGCAACTAAGATCAGACGATACTGTTTACTGTGTAATGAAGACAATCATTTATGCAGATTTATCTTGAAAAAACATATTGCAACATGGAGCGCTGCATTCATTGACCTTGACCTCATTCATCCTCAATTAAATATTTTTGCATTAATAGACTTAAACAGACTCTATGCAGGAAATAACCCAATACTACTGCAAGTTATAGCACACTTATTAGCAAGATACAATACTGGGCGTGGTGAATGCAGAGCAGTGGGGGGAGGTAAGTAAAGCATGCCCTATAAACTAAACTAAAGCTTTATTTCCAGCATTGTCTTCACCAAGACTTTCGTTCAGTGTCAGCACCCTAGGAATCAGTTTCTAAATTTCTTCAAGTGAAAGAAAGACCAAACAGTCTATCATTCATGAACCAGTCACCCGGTAACTCAACGCCATTCTCCTCAGCATACACTAAATGTGTGAGATGTGATGCTTAAAAAGAGTTTTTTCTCGACTTAACCATGAATGAGCGGATTATTCTAAGATGTCTCTTTTTTGCTGAGCAGGTTTCATGACCTGAAGTCATGTGTTAAGTCATGGGTTTCATGCAAAGTAGGGGGTGGGGTTGGGGGGGTGTTGGATTTCTGAGTTAGTGCATTAGCTGGTTGGTGGAGCACGTTACTTCTTTGCATTCAAGGACGCCAGCTGGCCGTCGATATCCTCCTCCGGCTGCAATGGATGCCACTGGGCGATGGGGCGGCGCGGGTTAGCCAGCATGTCGGACCAGTGCTTCAGACCCAGACCGGTCGCCTTACTGCCCACGAAGATCTTTCCGATGGCGTCGTTCTTACCGATCTTGTCGTAATCAAACACTGTGACCGCCACCAAGATTTTCTAAGAAGGTGATAGGAGGAAATGTGTGATTTCTTATAGTTAATGAGTCACCACATAGTGTGTAAATGACTTACTTCAAATCGTCTTTAACCCTGTTAAAATAATCGCCTAACTAATTTTTTCAAGTTTTGCAGGAAACAAAAAAAAAAACTCACTCAACTTTCACTCAAATAGGCATAGTAATAACACTGTGTGTAAATTAAGTAACTTAAGAGGAAAAAATGACTTTTTTGAACATGTCTTTGTGACTTAAGCAGGATATGGTAACACTTTATTTTGAAGGTGTCTACATAAGAGTCACACAAGCCTGTCAGAAACATGACATGACAAGTATCATGAGCATTAATGTTACTTCAAAGTGTCATTAATGTTCATGACACATCCCATGTCATGTTTATGACACACTCATGTCACTCTTATGTAGACACCTTCAAAATTAGGTGTTACAACATCTTGCTTAAGTCACAAAGGCATGTTCAAAAAATTGCCTGACTCACATTTTATTTTGACTTAGGCATTATAAATCCGCTTAAGTCACACACTTGACATAGGCCATTATCTTAAAGGGGTAAAATCACATGATCTGATCAACTGAGGGTGTAGGTGATTTTACCATAGGTAGCCGGCGTCATGAGGAGAAGATTTAGGCAAAAAAAACTATTTTGGCAAAAAAAACTATTTTGACAAAAAAAGACTTAGGCGATTATTTTAACAGTGTGATGAAATGGAGAAACAACACCGAGTTGCACTTGCACTGTACCTGCATCTGTTCCAGGGGGATTTCAAAGCTGAAGGATTCGTTATAGTATGGGTTTAGGGTGTTTTTCTTCACTGTGGTCTTCTTTTTCTTCAGGCGTTTGCCGCCCTGCAGCAGCTGGATCTTCACATAAGGATCTGCAAAAGGGCATCGATAAGATCAGCAAGCAGGGAAGTCATCGTATTGTGTGTTTCATGTTGTGTCTGAAACATTTACTTTCCTTTTGCTTGCATGTAATATGATATGCAATATGATAGGATTAGCAGTCCAAGTAAAATGACCCAGATTACTTATGAGATGAGATAAGATAGAAGTTAATGATCCTGCATCAGGGAATTGCACGTGTTACAGCAGCTCAAGAGCTGAAACCAAAAGTGATTAAGTGAGAAACAAAAATGAAACAAGATCGAGAAAAAGATGAAATAGGAATAAAATGTAAAATGCCATACATATATAAAACATAAAACAAGACAAAAATGCAAAAAAAATAATACAATAGCTATAAACCTATATATATATATATATATATATGTATAAAGGATTGAAAAAAAAAACATAACAAACATACACATTAAATAAACATAAAATAAAATATATACCACATAAAAACATGACAAAATACTGATAAAATAAAATAAAATACTTATATACAATATGCAAACTTTTTGGATTATGTCTCGGATAATTGGATGGATAATTGCATAGAAAAATTATGCATTAGCATTAATCCAGATAATAAGTCAGGTAAACATTTCTTTAGAGTCTTTAGGGAACAAATGTGTTGTTTTAAGGCTTTGGGCAATATAATATACAACATATATTCTTTATGTCGTCCATGTTTTTTCCGCATTACAACTAAAAGCTCATAAACATACTTAAATCAGAAGAGCAGCTTTCCAACTCTAGAAATGGGACCATCTGAGGAACATAAAATGTGCAATAGGCCCCAAATATTTGAACCTGCTGAATTAAAACTGCATTTCTGCAGGGATACTTGCTTAACAAAGCACAGTTTGGGGTTCCCTTTTGTCAAAAAAATTGGTTCAAGGGACCATTTACTTGAGGTTTTAGGCCTTTTGTGATGTTCTAAAATGTAATTATTTTTAAACCATCTATCTATAAAAGCAAGAATCGTCTGTGTGTGTGTGTGTGTGTGTGTGTGTGTGTGTGTGTGTGTGTGTGTATGTGTGTGTCTAGTTCATATCTCTCTGGTCGTTAGTCAGACTGACCTCAGGTTTCATATGTGGCTTGCACATGGCACAAAGGTGTGCATCCTGGATTTTGAAGATTTTTTAGTTCATTTTTCAAAATATCATTATTTACGTAGGACGTTTTACGGCATTGCACTGTTTCCAATCTGACGCCTTTTAGTGGAGCTCCGCCCCATTGTGTGATAGGCCTACACCTGGTCAGTAACACAGTTCACTCTGGATTTCCATGCCTGACTCATCTCATCTGTAAGTCTATTCAGCCTACCTATCTTTAGGAGTTTTAAAGTGCGCTACAAGGTTTGATTTTCCAATAATATTTGAATAGTTTCCAGCGAATATCAATGTTGAATGTGTATGTGCTGAATGGTGTGCGTACCTTATGAAAAGTAAGTGTTGAATGATTAAGTTTCTGTTTCTTAAAATAACAATTTCTGTGTCTCTTTATATCTCAATGTACATCCATGTATTACCCAATTTACACTTTGTATATTAATACTATGCAAGAGTATTACACCTCATTGTACATCCACTTTCACACACAACCTCATTTGGCCATAATTTAAAAGTCTGCTTAATCTCCCACTATATGAATACATTCTTCCTACGGGCAGTGCACTAGTGTGTTTAAAAACCATCTTGGGCAAACAAGACAATAAAACAATCCCCAATAAAAGTAGTGATCTATATTGTGTTTACAACATATTAGTGTTTCTCTACCAGATAATCCACAGGCGTCCATCTTCTTCAGGTTCTTTGCCTCCAGGATGCAGACGGTGAGTTTCCCGGCGGTGGGGACGTAACGGAGGGAGATGCAGATGTCTCCCAGTTTCTCAGGCTGAGCAGTCAGCAAGGAGAGAAGAGACAGAAGAGACACGTGTCCATCAGACAGCAACATTAAACAGCTTGTTTGAGAAAATGATGATGGAGTAAAGCAGAAACTGTCTGCTGTGTGTCTTGCACTATTTCTTTTGGGCTGAAATGAATGTCTTTTCATCTTTATAGCAACAATTATATTTTTTTGACAAAAATGTCACATATCTCAGCCTATGAATGTCATGAAGGCAGTATATTAGTCCTCTGTAAAAGCATGATTTAAAAGGTTTGAATCTTAACAGCACCTCCTCTTGATCTGCGCTCTCCAGGTCCTTCCACTCCTCGATCGGCCGCCCGAGGTCGATGGTGTTCATGGGAATCTTCACCTCTCCAATGACGTCGTGTTTGGAAAATCGGTCGTAGTCATAAACAGACATCAGCAGAGTCTTCCCACCGAGCTCCTCGTAGGGAACCTGATCCATACACAGAATGTGGAAATCATAATTTGGCAAAAGTGTTGCCTTTAGCTGGTTCTAAATTTTATATTACAATAAAGTTATGTAATTTCCTGAATTTACCAGACTGTTCTAGCTGTTCTATTATTTACCTTTACCCACATTGTCATTATATCCACATTACTGATGATTATATATCAAGAATCCTATTGTCTAAATATTTTGTCAAAGCACTAACAATCAACCCAAAGTGTTTTCACAATATTAATATCAATATATTTCTATTGGCAATGGTATAACTATAAAAGCAACTTTAATCACCAAATTATAAGTGAAAGAAAAAGGATCAGTAGAAGAAATATGTTTCAGAAGGTTAACTGACTTCTCATGACTTTCCTCTGGCTCAACCCAAGTAAACACTTAGCAACCAAGACAGTGATGAAACCAAGTTGAAATTAAATGCTAATTATCAGAGAAAAGAACACTCCAGCTGACTGAAACTACAGATGAAGAAATGCCTCCAGCTTTAGCAGTTTAAAATCTAATAAAAAAGAAAGAAGAAACTGAAATAAAGCTTCATAGTAAAACACTAAATTTAGTCATTAAAACATCCTCAAGTCTGTGTCAGAGAGAAAACTCAGTCCTTCGGTAAAATAAGATGGTTTTTTGCTGCTGCAGATTTGCAGGCAGGCAGAGCTTCCAGCGTTACCCAGAGCCACTTGTAAAAAGTCTGTGCGGGCTTTATTAGCCAGGACGGGAAAGAGCAGCATGTACTGCTGGCTGCACAGACCACTGAGAACACACATCCTGGAACACACTGGCAGCAGGATTATTTGTGCAGCTTATTTTTCTTTTATACATAAATACACAAACTTCCTCACGATTAGCCATAAATGTTGATATACAGTTGCAAGAAAAAGTATGTGAACACTTTGAAATTACCTAGTTTTCTGCATTATTTAATCATAAAATGTGATCTGATCTGCAACTAAGTACCAAGTATAGACAAACACAATGTGCTTAACCTAAAAATCACACATCCATGAAACATTCATAGTGATGGTGGTACTAGGACAATTAGAAAACTAGGTAATTTCAAAGGGTTCACACTAGGGATGGGCGTTTGGAAGAAACCTGCAAACACGATTATCTATTACATCAACGATCGATTAATCGATTAATCGCTGCATACATACATGGGCAAAATAAAAGATATATACAGTACTATGCAAAGGCTTATTTCGATAGTGGACACTTTTATTTTGAAAGGATGAAAAGAGACTTGATCCTGTCAATCGTAAAACTAACTCAAGTGAAATTATACTGTAAAGATAACGTCAAGGAGTTCAGTGTTTTAAGTTTTAGCCCCCGAAGAGGCATGAGGTTAGTTTTCACAGTAGTCTTGCATATCTAAATGTGTTTTGTGTTTAAATAAGTTTTGGATCAAATAAAACCTAGTAATTAATGCTAGCATGATTTGATACAGTAAGCTAGTTTTGCTCAAATTAATACTCTTGTATTTCTGTGTGTTTTATAAATGTTATTGCAGCTTTCAGTTTTCAAACTGTAGCTTTAACTAACTTAAATCTCAGCTCATTGGCTTATTCATGTAAGGCTGCAGAACTGAACGCTAGGCAGTGTTTCAGTTCAGTGAGTACTGATTCACAGTCATAGATAAAAATAAAAAAATATACAGATCGATTAAAAACTCCTTGTGGTATGTCAAATTCTTAACGACCATTAATCGATCATCGATTAATTATTCCCATCCTCAGTAGACATACTCTTCTTGCAACTGTACAGTCATGGAAAAAAATATTAGACTCTTGTTCATTTTAATGCCTGGTACAACTAAAGGTACACTGAAAAAAATTGGAGTGACATTTACTTAAAAAAAAGCTAGGTAAGTTTTTCCACACAGAAAGTGTTTGTAATCTTTACTCAGGCTGTTTCTAAGTAATATTTATTTAATAGAACCACTTTTTTATTTTTAATGAAAATACACAAGATTCGCTGATGTCCCTCAATTACATTTTACTTACACTGGTTTAGTGAATATTACGTGGAACGATTGATTCAATTTACATACAAAACTGAGGACAGATAATCACAAACAATCACTAAGTAATGCACCATGAAAAACTGCTATTTTAAAGTAAAAGCACTGAATTCATATTTTTTTGTAGAATTCATATAGATGATTGAAATAATAATTACAGGTCAGTGTACATTTGTTTAGCCAAATATAATGCTAACATCAAAAATAGCTCATAACAGTTTAATTTAAGAGCTGATATCTAGCCATTTTCCATGGTTTTATCATAATAACCAAAATCATGATCAAGAAACCATGAATGTATGTCTCACTTTCTGTTGCATTGATTCAGACTGGAAAGCTGGATGCACACCTCTTCTGCACCAGATCCTCCAACAGTATTTAAACTTACCTTGAATACAAATGTCTCATTGAAGACGGGGTTCAGTGTCTTCTTGTGGACTTTGGTGTCAAACTTCTTCTTCTTCTCAGGTAGCAGCTGCACTTTAACGTAAGGATCGGACGTTCCACCTGAGTCCATGGATATGAGGTCCGCAGCTTGAAGGATGCCAACTGTGAGCTGTGTGCAGAGGCGGAGTGAGCAGGGGGAGGAAAGGGACAGGAAACAGGATTTTATCAGGCAAAAATCCAACAGATTCTTTCATTTGTGTCAGGGTCACTGCTGCAGAGATTGGTTACATAACATCATCTGGCAACTTAAGCCTCGCAATCAATCTCCTCAAACTTCTTGCCTGACTGGAGACCTTTTTAAATGTCACAGGGTTTTCTTCAATACCACACAACTGTCACATTTTCTGTAGCATAAGATGTGTTTATATATGCTGCATGTTCAAGTATAACATGTTCATGTTATACTTCAGGAACAGGCGCATTAAAAGCACATCTTTGAATCTCGTTTTTGCTCTGTTTTAATGTTAAATTAATTTAAAGAATTACCTCTTTGACTCTGCGCTTGAGGCCTCATTATTCATGTCATAGCACTCAATATGCTGCTGAGAACATTGCAGTAATGATAATAAAGTTGCTGAGTCTTTGACAAATGTGTTCCCTTTCTCTCAGCTGGAATTATTGCAAAACTTTTTATTTTAACAGTTTTTTCAATCATTATGCTGTTCTGCTGATATTTCACAAAAAATTGTCTAGAAATGTTCAAAGATCAGACCTCAGAGGAAAAGTTTGACATTCTTCAAATTATGCTTTTTTTTGCGTTCTTACAGAGAGTTATAGATAAGAGGATCGATACCACCTTTATGCTTAGTTCACTGACTGCCACATTGAATGCCATCCATCCATAAGCGGAAGAAAATGGATGGATGGCATTCAATGTGGCAGTCAGTGAACTAAGCATAAAGACAGGAGGCTCTGAGGGTAAGAAGATCTAACTCCCAGCTCCCGAAAAACTCACTTATTAACACACTGATCTTGAGATAGAGATGCTGGTAGATAAATATTGTTACCGGTGGACAAAAGATATCTTTTTTAATCTATTTCATTGCTATTTTCTAGTTTCTAAATAGACTTTTCATATTTTAATCCGGCTTACAATGCAGCTTACAATGCTATTAATATCTATTTTAATGTCTTTTGTATTTTTCATGTATCTTATGCCTCTGTAAAGCACTTTGAATGACTTTATGAATGGTGCTATGAAAATAAATTTGCCTTGAAGAGGGCTAGGCTAACTGTTTCCCCTGCTTCCAGCCTTTATGCTAAGCTGGACCTTCATGTTCAGCCTCAGACATGACAGGGGGATCTCTCCAGTTTCTCTCAGCAAGAAATCCAATTAGTTTATTTCCCAAAATGGTGAATTATGTATTTAAAGTCTCCCTCCAGACACGTTTGAAAGAATGTCAAAATAATCCGCTATGATTCATATTTTTTAACATGATTTTTCCATTTAAAAAATACAAATAAAACTCTGAAAGTGGACTGGAAGAACATCTACTCCTTCCCCTTAAATGAGAAATTCTGGATCTGGCCTCACGCCCCGCCCACCAGTATGCATAGAGTAGGTTGACCGGTGTGAGCCAGCTTGAAATCTGCAGACTACAGCGATAGTTTTTTGTAGTTCTGGTCTTTATTCTCCGTTCAAGGAAGCATCACAGAGATTCAGCCCTACAAGTTTGAGCCTCCAGACTCAGATGAGGAACCTGTTATTCACCAAAATAAGCAACCAGTACACGTATCTGAATGTCAATTAGCATCTTTTAGCTTGTTAGCTTGTATCTGGCAGCGGAGTGGTTGATTTTCAAAGTTGTGCTATACCTAATTTATAGTTATGCCTGCTGTATGTTTGAATCTTAGACTTTAGGGAAACGCTTTACATCTTAACTTGATGCTGAGAGTTGGTCATTGGAAACAGTTTGCAATTTTTTAGAAAATAGTTGTCAGGATATTGAATGAACCATCTGTCCATCACTATCTATGTCGCTGTTGTTGGTATTTTGAACGTTGCTAAATGTCGTTACCGGTTGTCACACACAACTAAACCACTCCTGGAGCTGCCAGTAAATCTTCACAGCATGCTGATTGATTGAACAAGTGGCTCTTCGGATACAAAGGCTTTACTTGAAGCCTGACAAGATGAATTTGTGATCTTTTGATCATGCATAATTTTGTGATATTGCAAAAATCCAGCTGCTGTGCAAGGTAACAATTCAGTAGAGAAATGCAAAAACATCTCTCTAGTGACAAACTTTGCACAGATACAAGTCAGTAAAGTGAAGGTCAGACATTTTAGGAGACAAATTATATAAAAAAAACATATTTTTGGGACTTTAAATACTTTAAAATATCATGTAGATAGAAAGTATCATTCCTTTTTTCTTTTAGATCTTTTCAATATTGTATTAACAAGTGACAGCCACAGACCTTTGCATTTTCAAAGTCAAAATCTATAGAATATTGCAGTTTCCCCAGTTTCTCCTCCTCTTTCTCTTCCTCCTCTTTCTCCTCCTCCGTCAGCCCGGTTTCTCCCTCGTCGTCATCCTCGTCGTCCTGGTGAATCTGTGGTGTGAAGGCAACAAGACACAGCGGGGTGTTAGAGGTCAGGGGACCAGGGGTCAGACTACAGGGCTCCCCACGACAGCCAGCATGCCACAGACACTGGAGCTCCAGGAGTTTTACGTGGGAGATACATGTTTCGGTTACTGCTTACCTGCACAGCACCTGATGATAATAACCAGGGGTTTATCATTTACATGGGGAGAAATCTCTCTTGGTAACACATAAATACATGTTTATACTCTAAAATGCTGCACGCCTTTGTCTTCTCAGTAATTCTTTCAACATGCTAGTGCAGTTCAGTGGCAGCCAGTGGAGGCTTTGCATGCTAGTTCCACTAAGAGGGGTCAGAAATGCATCAGTTTTCCAATAAAATCAGATATTTGCTTTGCTGTCTTTGTTTGTCAAAGGGCTTTGAGTTCACTGAATGAACAAGGACATAAATGTTTGTATAAAAAACCCCTAAGGAACAAGCAGCGAATGCCAATGCATACTAAAATGATAAAAGGCAAATAAGACTATTCAGTGCAAGGAGTTGGCCTTCAAATAACCTACTGCTTTGTTAAAGCTGCATTCACAATTTATATTCTAAGATAAAATTCAAAACTTGTTTTTTTCACCCCGCATGCCTCGTTTCACCTCTAAATTTATGTGGCACCAAAAAAACCCCTCTCTTTTCAGCTTAGCATTATTATAAAAAAAGGTTCAGGGTTAAAGGGCACAGCAAGCTATTTGCTGCTGTGTTATTATTGTAGTTAAATTAAAGCCTCACTTTCTCTTTTTATTTCAGGCAATCTTCACATTACCTTACCTCGTCCTTGAGTGGAAAAAGACAGGTTTTCGTATATTTCTATTTGGCTCTTCATGCAGTTTTATCATCACCGTTTCCATGTCTCCCAAACAACCAACCATGCCCTTTATCACATGCATAGATTAATAGTGTTAAAAGTGTCTTGCATATCATCTCTTAGTCCAATACTTTCCATATTGGCGTGAGTTACAGTTACATTGTCCCAGGAACAATGCGTTAGATGGTTAGACTCTCCTCTCTGGGGTTTATGGAGCACATCATAGCTTTCCATTACATTCTCAAGCTGTCATAACAAAAAAACTAAAAAAAGGAGTTGCAAAGGAAGCTACGACTTTCATTCCATGAAACCCCCCTCCGCCCCCGGGGGGGCCAGAGAGCGTCAACGTGAGCTATCCACCTACCGTAGAGCGGGAGTCCACCACAGTCAAGAAACACGAGGCACACACAAGACAGACACAAAGCGGGGGGAAAAAAGGAGGAGAGCAGAGAGAGGAAGAGATTCAACTCACAAGACACCAAACACACTACAAAAGAGAGGCAGTCAACACCACCACCACCACAATTATGATGAGAAATGACACTCTTGTTTTCGGCTGGGGACGATAAATTCACATCATGGACACAAGTAATTGATTGCTTTAATTAACTGTCACTGGAGCTCAGAGCGATCTATGGTGATGTTAGTTGATTAGCTCTCAAATGAATCGCTGGCTTTTCTAACATTCATCCTCTGATTTACAGCACTTTGCTTCCAAAATCTTCCAATATTTCTTCGGGGTCTCATGCCTCCATCCATCATCTTTAATTATAAAAATGCAGCCTTTTTGCTCTTTGCGACTCGTCAGAAGAAACTTTCCACTTCATAATTCTCGTTAGTCTTTGCCAACCCCGTTACAAAGTGTGTCATTTTTCACCACGGGGGCCACAATGGAATACGTCACACGTTTAAACGACCACAACAACAACATCGAATAAATGGAGGGGAAGAGAGCTCTCCTTGTGTCCTCTACAGCCTGGGCTACAAAAGCTGCTGGTAAAAGATCAAATTTGGTTAGCTAGAGACATATTTAAATTCATAAAAACTCAGCAATACGTCACAGTAAAAACTTGAATGATGAATTGTTGGAGAAAAGAAGAAGGAAAACATCACCCCAAACATCCCGTTACCATGACTTTGTCAGCATGTGGGAAGCACAAGGCGTCATACCTCGCCCTGCATGTTCTTCATGTTGAAGCCGTCTTTGCCCTTCTTCCCTTTCTTGTTCTTCTTCTTCTTGCAGCAGCATTTTTTGATTATGCAGAAGCAGCAGGTGAGGATGAGCAACGCAGCCACCACAGCGATGGCGATCAGAGCCCACGGAGGCACTGTCAGTTTCAAAAACAACACAGCAATAACTGAGATTGACTTGAAATCTGTCAAACATAAAAAGCATTTTAAATCTCAAAAGGGATGTGGGAGGATGCACTGCAGCATTACTTACGCGGGATTTTATCAATTTCATTCAAGAATTTGCTCTTGATCTCCTCGAACATGTCGTTCTTGCTGATCTCTGTGTTGTTGCCGGAGCCGGAGGTGTCCAGCACCGTGGTGGCGATGACAGCCGGGGTGGGAGCCATCGTTTCGGTGGTGACACCGGTGGGCTCGGGGGCGGCCACAGCCTGTGCCCCTCTGAACAAGTTGAACTTCATTGTCAAAGACTAGGCGCAGCGTCCCTGAGGCACACACAGATCAGACAGACAGAGACGATCAGATGAAAAATGTAGTGTCAAGACCTCAGCGGGGAATTCAATATTTTACTTTCATCTGTACTGAAAGGAAAATGTTCCAAGGTTTATTGAAACAAAACGTATATACTGTATAATAAAATGTGTCTGTGAGTTGCCACCACTTTTCACTGGTGGATTGTCCAACCAGTCAGACAGACTTGTACCTGGGAGATAAACTTGGGTTTTGGCCAAAATACACAATTTGGATAACTTATTTATCTTTTAATGTGTTTTACTAAAGAATTAGTACGTCTAGGGAAAACATGCTTTTTTGTTTTCTTTACCAAGATAAAAAAAAAAAGTAGAATACAAAACTTCTCTCATATTTTTGGCACAGCTAGCCAAAGGTGTGGTTTTGAGTCAGATTTGATAAATTTAAATTGAATATTACAACTCGTGACATTTGAGCCTGTTGGTTTTTCTTCATTATATTGAAGGGCACATTATGACTTGTTTAGGACTTGAAACTCATTGTTAAGGACAAGGGACTTGACTTGCAACTTGTTAGTCTTGACTTGGAACTTGAGTGCAAAGGCTGGAGACTTGTGACATGCAAAAGACTGACCTGGTCCCGCCTCTGCAGCTAGCAGTTGGTTAGCTTAGCTTAGCTTAGCATAAAGACTGGATATGGGGGGAACATCTAGCAGGCTGGTTCTCTTCTAAGTAAAATAAAAGGCCCACCAGCATCTTTAAAGCCTAATAATTAACACGGTGCATATCTTTGTTTCATAATAACACAAACTGAAATGTGACTGTTCATGGTGTTAGTGGGAATCGATTGCTGGAGCGATTACTTTGCAGTTTATTAATCTGTGTAGCACCTGTTAACTCCAGTTCTGCTTGTCAGGCAGCCTCAACAGCACTCTGAGTTAACTTTGAGAGCCTTAAGGTGCTTTCGGACAGAATGGAGGCGGGAGAATAGCTTACAAAAGGGCGAGTGGGTGCGATTTGCCATGGGAAACTAAGGCGAAGATTCGCCCGACCCTGAGTTGAAAATGTTTTTGTCTTGAGCAGAAATACAGGTAACACTTGGGCTTTATGAATCTATTTCATACTTGTACAGAGATTAAAGGAAAAAGAAGAGAAACTGGAGGGAAAATAACAGAAAGAACAGGATTCACACAGGTACACTCCCACACACACAGTCCAGTGCTAGCTAGCTTACAGCTAATGATCGGACAGTTGGCACATTGGTGGTTTCGGGCGAAAGAACACAGATTGCACAAAAAGCCAAACAGGCGAAAGGGCATTAAGCGAACATTTTGCTTCATTTACAGTCTGATAATACTTTTAAAGGTGCTAAAAAGAGACAGGCGAGCTGACCCTATTCTAGTCTATTGTCTTTATGCTAAACTGAGCTAATAGCCACCCGGCTCATGTTATTTACCAGCCTGGTCTCACTCTTAACTCAGCAAATGACCAACGCTTTATCAAGGCACCCTTTAGCTTCTGGGTTAGACACACCAGGCTTTCCATTAACCGTTCAAGGTGGGTGGGAGGAGTGGTGGATGGGTCAAATGAACCCTGAAGTCTGGTGTTCATGTTCTGAGTGAAACCAACAATCAACATATTTATTTGGAGTCAACCAGTATAACTGTATCCAGTATAAAGGTACCAAAGTAATTGTTTCTAAGCCCAACACTGTTCTTTTACCCAAACCTTAGTCAAGTGCTTTTATTTTTCAAATAACAGACAGCCAGGGCGGCCGTGGCTAAGTTGGTAGAGCAGTTGCCTACTGATCGGAGGGTTGGTGGTTCGATTCCTGACCATGGCAGCCTATATGTTGAGTATCCTTGAACAAGACACTGAACCCCAAATTGCTCCTGATGCTGCGTTCATCGGTGTGTGAATGAATTCCCAATGGTGGCAGGTGGCACCATTTAGGGTAACCGCTGCCACCAGTATGAATGTGCTGGTGAATGAGCGCAGTCTGTAGTGTAAAGTGCTTTGAGTGCAAATCAACTAGAAAAAGCGATATATAAGTGCAAGTCCATTTACCAATTGTCTAAAGTGTTTCCTGTGAACGTGGGGGTTTCTTTTGAAAAGTGACTATGCATGTAACTAGCAGAAAGTGACACACCACTCCTGATACATTTAAAACGGACACAGAAGGGCGCTTTGTGCATCGGTATCACACACACCAAGGACCATAACAAAACATGAGTATCTGTCAAGTTGCTATGAGAATGTGTTATCCGAACTGAAACCAAAGACATGAGAGTGTGTAACTATATTACCCAAAATTCTGCTCAACTATTATTTTAAGCAAAAAAGAAAAAGAAAAAAAAACAACAGAGATGATTTGTCACAGTCTTATAAATTGCCTAATAAATTGTTGCTCTTTCAGTAAGTGACTAATGGATCATGATTATCCCAGTTTGTTTGAGAGATGATGAGATCAAGAGCTGCAACGAAGCCACTCAGCTCTGTGAAAGATGGAGAGGTGTCGAAACAGAGTCATCACGATCAACAACATTCATCGTCAGTGAACAATTAAATAGAAACCAGTTCATTAATGAGCACAACCCACAAGTGAGAAGTCTCATAGGACATAAAAGCCATGAAAGTTGAGACTAAACACACACATTATGCTGATGATGTGACACTTTACTGTCGGTGTGAAGAATGAGCATGAACTCAAGATTATATTCCCCCTCGGAACCCAGTGAACCTCCAGAACTGAAGGAGAGCAGAAACAGGTAGAGAGGCTGATAGCTCATCAGGATTCATAAAGAAGATTATTACCTTCACAGTTATTTCTATAAAATATGAAGCTACCGCCAGGACACTGAAAACTAGAAACTGTGCAAAGCTAACAAAATTCAGTCTGCAGTAAAATCTCAAATCTTTGATTTTACACTATAATGTATTAAACAGTGAGCTGTAGAAGTGCTGGTTGGCAGATATTGTTACCTTTGGACAGAGCCAGACTAGCTGTTTCCTGGCTAGTCTTTTGCGAAGCCTAACCGTACATTATTTCATAAACCAAGTTGTTTTCTAAACGTAACCAATCTGTGATTATTTTATAACGTTAGCAATATGTTTAAAACAGCGACCGTTTAATATTTGAGGGAAGCAACAAACCTTATGGTCGTACAGTTTGGAGGACTTCTTTCTGATTTAAAAGGATCTCTCCTGGTAGTAACATGAATTTTAGGGGGCATTCAAACCTCTAGCCTTTTGGTCCACTTTAAACGAACAAGAACAAACGTTTTGTCGGCTAGTCCATTAGTTTTTTTGCTTGTGTGAATGCTTGAACAAACTCTGGTGCAGACCAAAGAACTTAACTCTTGTCCACTAAAAAAATGGGGCTTTCAGTTCACTTCCAAGTGCATCAGAGTTCAGATCGCTGCAAGTGAGAGCGAGGCCATACAGAGCATTCTGCATTGAATTTAGGCGAAAATTTGAGAATCTTTTATTAAAGACAAGGCTGTTATCGAAATATGGATTTCTTCAAATTATTAAGCAACAGAACAGTGGCTAATGGATTCAGTTGCACAGCGGATCAATGTCTCATAAATGTGAAAAAAATCAGCCAACAATTCATTGGCTCGTGGCTCCACTTGGATTTGAGCCTGTTGGCTTGAAAAGGACTAGGTAAAGGACTAGGATGAGGGACTTGACTTGCAACTTGTTAGTCTTGACTTGGAACTTGAGTGCAAAGAATTGAGACTTACTTGTGACCTGCAAAACACTGACCTGGTCCCTCCTCTACAGCTAGCAGTTGGTTAGCTTAGCTTAGCATAGACCAGATATTGGGGAAACATCTAGCAGGCTGGTTCTCTTCTAAGCCCAATAATTAACACGATGCATATCTTTATTTCATAATTATACAAACTGAAATGTTCATGGTGTTAGCGGGAGTTGATCACTGGAGCGATAACTTTGCAGTTTATTAATCTGGGTAGTGCCTGTTGGCTCCAGTTCAGGTTGTCTGGTGACCTTAACAACACTCTGAGTTAACTTTGAGAGCCTTAAGGTGTGTTCGGACAGAACGGAGGCGGGAGAATAGCTTACTAAAGGGCGAGTAGGTGCGATTTTCCATGGGAAACTGAAGTGAAGATGCGTCCACCTGAATTAAAAAGTTTTTGTCTTGAACAGAAATACAGGTAGCTCCTGGGCCAACAATACATTGAAGTCTACGACTACAGTGTGTCTTCCCCTCACATATTCTGTCCAATAGACTAAGGATATTTGTTTACGTTTGGCGCGTTTGATAAAGCACAGTCTGAAAGCAAAACAAACCACTTGAAATATGCAAAAATGCTGCAACTTTACCACTGAATCGCACCAAGTCCACCAGACTTTATATCTGAAAGTGACCTTAAACCATTTTTGGCCTGTTTGTGTTTGAGTTTTAATCCTATTTCTTGCCTTCACCCAATGCATTCTGGGAAAACTCTTTGTGACTGGAAATAAGAAAAAGCTGCTGTGGAGTCTGTGAATTTAACATAGATGGCCAGTATACATATTAAAAAAAAGACATTTGGATTTGAATCAATCACTGACATGAATCAGTATTTAAATAGTTAATATAATACAATGAAAGAAAAACATCTGGAATAATGAGCTGACTAATCAATAAATTGATTGACAGAAAATGAGCGGGGATATAGATTTATCTTAAGTCTTTTCTCAAGCAAATATTTCAAACTGGTCCAGCTTCTCAGTTGTGAAGGATTTGCAGCTTTTCTTTGTCTTTTAATGATTGTAGTTTTCTGACATTTTATAGCCCAAACCACTAATCAATTGGTCATAGATTAATCATTAGTTGGAGCCCTGAAGAGGAATAAACTACACTGTGATGTTAAAAACAAATAATGAGGCTGCCATTCAGATCAGTTTCGCCACATTGAGAGAATAACCAGTGTCACTTTACAATGGTTCACCTTTTTCATCATCTGGAAATTCAATCCATCGGTGAACAGCTGACAAAATCAATTTACCTCCCCAGCCTCAAGTGAGCATTTTATTATTTATCCTCTGTTTTCTCAGAGTGACTCCAGAATGCCATTAGCATTTATGAAGGTGTCGATGCTCGCGTGTAAATGAGGCTCGCTGTTTTCTCTTTTCACAAAACAAAGAAAAACATATGCTGCAGATAACTAGATGCTTCTGACAACTGTAGCATCAGTTCGCTTTGGATTAAATTAGAATCAGTCTTTTATTATTTGGTGCAGAGAACAATAAATCATCTGTTTGTGGCCATTTATTGGATTATTAAGAACACAGTGATTTTACACTAATGAGGACATTGTGAGGGAAAAACAGAATATTTTTGCTGCAGTATGATACATTTCTGGGAACCACTGGTGTGACGGACTGGTATTATTATTTCCAATGCTGAACGCTGTGATTTAGACGCTGCCTTTATGCTTTCATGCCCCCCACCAGCTAAACATAATGGTAAAGAATAATTGGCAACACGACAAGCATTTACTTGCTCTGCAGCTACAGAGTCTCCGTGTTTGTTTTTGCTTCGGGGTGGAAAATTTGCAGAAAGAAACGTGTTTTGACAGAAAAGACCATAACAATTATAACATTTTCAAGCATGCAAAAAAAGTATTATATGATTCGATGACTTTTTTTTTCTTTTTTCTTTATTGTTTAGAAGCTTAAACAATATCACAGGTAGAAGTGTACTATGTGGAGGCAGAAAGGCTTTAACATGAAACATAAAACATAAATGAACCACAGCATGAACAAAAGCTGAAATAAATTGTGTGTCTGAGTAGGTGGGAGTGTGTGTGTGTGTGTGTGTGTGTGTCAGCACAGCTCTGAAATGTTCAGAGCTATCTGGAGGATTTTTGTTTTATCTCTGTCTAGAAGCACTCAAAGAAAATGATCCGTCTCTGATCAAAAGACAGTTTCTATCTGCTGTTTTAAATGAGCAAGGACAACAGCTGAGTGCAGTTACACACACACACACACACACACACACACAAAAGAGTTCATGTGACAAATTAGAGTGATGTATTTGCCGTGGCAACGTTTTTAATGTAAATAATCCCACGGTGCATGTGTGAGGATGAAAGTGAACCAGCAGACTTCTCTGCCAAACACAATCATGCTGTAACCTCATCTTCATTCACTCCGAGGCCGCGGATCAATACGTATTGCATTCCAACATGTGTATTTGAGCGAGGACTTCTTCCCCTCTCCCTTGCTGTGAGGTGGTCATATCCTAAATCTATCACACACACACACACACACGGTACAGAAAGAGGCCCGTGTGCTGTGGTGGACCGGCAGATTATTGTTGCTAAGCAATCCTGATGGTGTCTATCAGCTTTCCAGAATTGCCCAAAAACCTGCCTATAGCCGAGGTGACCAGCCAATCAAATCCCCGATTGGCTCGAGGCCAGCGTCAAGTCACTGTCTGAGCGGCGGGCATGACACTAGTGCCGACTGCTCTGCTCGCCTATGATTTATGATGATTATGATTAAAGTTTTCACTGCAGCGGGGGGCCCTTTCAAAAAATGTAACCGTCTCCATGTGTCTGTATGTGGAGTCATCACCTTAAATCACCTCGAACATGCCCGCAGCTGTTATAAACACAAATTCAGTTTTTATTCCTGCATAACTCCGCACCCAAACTTCCATAACTTGCTTTATGTTCCCGATTTGTGGTACTGGCTGAATACAAAATCAACCAAAACTCATCCATAGGCCCCTTTAGCCTGGTGTTTACCTCTGTGCCATCATCACTCAGTCCTTATCTGCCTTTGATTTCTGCAGCTCACCACTGGCCAGCATCACTCAGCCACACACACACACACACACACACACACACACACACACACACACACAAAAGAAAAGACACATCCTGACTGACAAGGATACGGAGAATACAGGTGCAGTGTACAGTAATAGGAATACTTTATCACTTAGTTTGAAAAACGCAGGAAGGATCCTCTAAGATATCAATCTTCTATGCGTTTTGATTGTATTCACGTCACATAGCTGCACCTTTCATTTTAAAAAGATCTCCGAAACAGAACTCACCAGTGAGATGTGGTATTCCCCTTCGTGAGGTGGCCCATCCAATATCAATAACTCCAGCTAGCTACAGTCCCTCAGAGCTGTGGTAACATAGTCTGATCTCTCCCATAAGCAGACTGCAGTCTCCTCTCACTTCTCTCCACTGCAGCACTACACCCCTCCTCCTCCTCCTCCTCCTCCTCCTCCTCCTCCTTCTCCTCCTCTTCCAATGCACACCATCTCCCCCATTTTCCACCCTCCCATCACACACACCTCCCTACTCCCTCTCTGTCTCTCTCCCTCAATGTACTCATGCACGCAGCCTCTTTACCTCCTTCTCCCCATCTCTCTCTCTCTTTCTCTCTCTCTCTCTCTCTAACCTCATTTGTGATGCTGCTCACACAGCTGATTGCAGCATGCCACTCTTTGGTCTAGCATTGGAGGGCAGTTGTAAAAGATCAATATGCACAAGCTTTCGTGTGTGTGTGTTTGCTACAGTTTGCACAGATCAGAAATGGCACAAAAAACATGCAGCGTAGGTCGTAGGACAGCTGACGGACTCTTAAGGGTGTGCTGACTTTACCACATCAGCTCCATAGTATCACACTGAGCTTATACAATTAATTGGATCCCAACAATTGATCTCTGAAGTGCGATATAACCCTCTGGAGAGACCCCTTCCTCGTTAAACCCATTCACAGCGAACAACTGAAACCAAGAATGATTAGGTCAACTTGTCTGCCTTTCGCCTGATCCCTCAGGAGACTCGTCAATGGTGATTGGAAGTGAGCAGATTGCAAAGCATCTTCTCCAGTTACAATACAAACAAAAGATGCAGCAGAGCCACATCGTTGATTTAAAACCATTACATCATGAAACAACAGAGAAATCTATGCTTGCATAGTGAGAGATGAAAGTGTTCGCCTTGAATGTGGATAACAAACTTAGTCTCTGCATGATAAACTGGTTCAAAATCAACAAAGCACAAAGAAAACGTCCCTCCTGTAGATATTTCTGCACATATTTGAGCTCTTTTTCCAATTCCAGCATTCAATCTCTGTATTCGGCTCTCTCCTCAAACCCTCTTTCCCTCCTCACTCTCCTTGGGGAAATACCTCTCTGTGTGCTCATGTTCAGCTAGCAGCTGTCAGCAGCCAGTATGAGGTGCTTCCTCTCTCTTCAGGTGACGGTGCAATGAGCTTCTCCTGCCAGAGGGGGGCAGGGATCTCACACAAAATTGCTGCATCACAGAGCAGCTTTTTTTTCTGTACCAATGTACTGCAAAGTTATGCCCCGATATATTTGCCTTCAGTGGTTTCCTACAAATCAGTTACTGGAAAAAGAAAAAGTGATTCAAACTACCTTTTTAAATAAAACATTTAGTTACAACTTTGTGCAAAATTGTTCAAGATCAGCGTGTTCCTTGGCTGGATAATTCCCTGCCTTTCAAAGAATACATTTCCTGCTATTTTTAAATGTTTTTTTCTTTCATCAGATTCTTGAAACCTGAGTTTAGTGACCTTGCCATCAACTTGCGTGCTACATAACTCACAGTAGAAATGAGGATTTGGTAGACTGAGTGGTTTGAGGGGACGCCATGGGAGTGAAATCTATGAGGCATAAGAGAGATGAAGCAGCAAGGTGAAGTTAGGAGGGCGGAGCTGCTTGTTTGTGCTTTCAGGACTGAAATACTTCAAGAGCAAAGGAATTCCTCATACAGAAGTAACCCCTCATAAGGTAACCCCTCTTAACCATCACCTATAGCCCACCATAAGTGTTTGACGGTGTCGGTTTCTGCAGAGATCCTGCCCTCTGCATGTTCATTTTGCAGGTTTTTGGGTGCATGACGGGGAAAAAGTGGACACAAAAATGCAAATATAGTGAGCTGAAATGCCAAGCGACAAAGCTAGAGTGAGTCTGGGGTTTACTTTCACCTTCATTAAGCCGAGGAGGAGAGTTTGAATATTTTGACTACAAAATAAATGACATTCACTGCAGAGTTTGTCTTTGAAAGGTAGAAAGGTTCGTGAGAAGCCACAGCCATCTAAACGTAAACATAAAGGAATTTATCTAGATTTTGGGAAATATGTTCTTATCTTTCTTGCTGAGAGAAAAAAGTCTCAACATTGATACTTTGTCCCTCTGAACTGATGGATATACTCCACAAGAGAGAATCAGATTTATCATTCATGAGTTTGAGAAAATCTGGCAATCTTTAACCTCCTACAGTCATGAGAGCAGTCCTGGGCGGGGAGGGTGAAAATGGGAGGTGGGATTTGGGGTTGAATATTTTCTTTGTCAAGTAGGTGGAATTACTATAGTGATGGTATGATATTTATACATTTCTATTCATTTTCATATCCATTATTGTTATTATTATCATGATTATTATCATAATTATTTATTTTTGGCCTTACTGTTTTTTATATATATATATATATATTTTTAATATATGGGCCTCATGCAGGAAATGATATACAAACAATTTCCACATTCATGTCCACTATTGTTTATTTTTGCTCTCCTCTTGGGTAAATATGAATTTAATAATGGTCAAAGGCAGTCTTAGCAAGATAGAAAGAAGAAAAACTTATTTAATTTACACAGCACAAAAACTGTACAATGCAAGGAAAGCATATTACATAAAGGGAACATGATTGTACATTTGTTGTAATAATTTAAATAATTTATTCTAGATTGTTCTGTTTATTTATTGGATTATTATCTGTTTCAGCAAGGTTTTTTAGTTTACTCTAAATTTTTTCCTCAACAATCACATGTTTACTTTAGTTAATTTTATTTAACAATATCAGAATAAGAATCATTTTTATTGCCAAGTAAGTTTTCACATACAATTTGCTGTGAATTTGGTGTATTGGTGCCAAAGAACAAAGTACTGCATATAGATATAGATTAAGGCAACAAGTACAGCAGCATAAATAGAAAATATGAGGAATAGAAAAAGTCAACTAGGAAACAATAGTTTAAATAACCACATATTTGTACATAATATTTGTACTGTTTATATATTTTTTAACTATATATGTCAGTTAAAAAAAAGTCACACCTGATGAACTTTTTCTTAAAGCCTTTTTTATTTTTGGTGGCATATCTCCTATTTTTGAGCACATATGCTAATAAACTATTATGATCAAGTGGGATTCATCCTTCAGCACACCTGGGTTAGAACCGATATGGATGTTAGGTGCATTGGAATTGTTGTTTTTTTTCCGTTAAGAGGAAATATAAGAAAATTTAAGAGATTGCTGTTGTATAAGGCCCAATAAGTCCTGAACAAAAAAGGTCATTTCCTACAACCCCCTCACTGAAACCAGCTGGATATCATTGAGCCTCATGATTTTGTGTGTCAACGTTAAATCAAACAGACGGGGACGAGAAGATCAATATTATTCTCTAATATTCATATTGAACAGACAGGTGTGACTGGACTCTGGGTGCAGTTAGTTTAGCTTAGCATACAGACTGGAATCAGCAGGAAAAAAGCTTTCTGGAGGAAACAAAATCCACCTGCTGCAATCATCACCAAAACTCACAAATTAACATGTAATATAATATCTTGTTTGCTGCTAAAACTGAAGAGTAAAAACTAAACATTGTGGTTTTTATAAAAGGTTATGTTTGGGACTATTTTGTGGCTGCAGTCTGAAGGTCGCAGTGATTTTCTGGAGCCAATTGTGGTGAATATATGAAATGAAGAGTAACTGAAAGGTGGATTTCATTACTTTTAGAGCCAGAAGTGTTTGTTTTTATGTCAGAGAAAGTGGTAAACTAAATAAGAGTCGACATGTGGTAAAAACAAGAGCACAGGCTCTCAGTCAGACCGCTACACACGTCTTTAGAGGTTAGGACGGGCTGCAGAACAGCAGAGTGAGCGTCTGCTGTGAGGAGATTTGAAACGGCTCACTGATCCATTGTGCTGTCTCAATGGAAAGTTCCTCCAGTCAGTCATTATACGATGGCATTTAATGCTAAGTACGGCAGCACTCACTGTAAATCTGCACTGGCAGAGGAGGAAACTTGGCAACAACAATAACTTAATTTACTCAAAAGTAGATTTAGGACACAGCGAAGCTCAGACTTCATTGTGAAATAAATCGCAAACTGGAAAAATGGAGAAAATGTTCGTGGCAGAGAGCCAAACCACGCAGCACTATTCTACAGAGAGTCAATAGATATCTGATAAGACTAATCACCAAATTATTCCAAGTGAAATCAGATTTTACTTCTATTTTTTGCACAAAATACAGATTTCACTGTATTAATCCAGAGTTGTCTTAATCACAGATAAAAAATAAAACCTCTTGTGTCAGCACTGGGTCGGCCTTTAATAAACATTATGAAATATATCCCTTAATAAAAAAAAAAACAAGTGTTACAATCAGCTAACATGGAAAGTTTCTGCAACTCCTGAAATGCTGACGTGTTTATCAGACATAAAATGTTATAATTAGGTAATAGTTAGTAGTTTTTCTTCATATAACACATAAAATGTACAGCCAGCCGTTCATTTTTTTTTTTTTGAATAAACCTTGACAGAGTGATGTTTCATGTCGGGGTCTTGAAACATCCTAAAAAAGGTTTGTTTTGCAATAATCACCCACTTGCTGGACATTATCCCATTCAATACACAGCTACTATGTAAATAAATCAATATGTGCAAAAGACAAAAAAGAAAATATTGTTTGTATTCCAACAAGTCCTCCAAACCAAACAACCTCATATGTCTTTATCAAAATTTGTCCCATAGGAGAGTTTCTAAAATAAATGGCAGCTTTACTGTTTGCAGGACATCAACACGTCCAGCAGTCACAGTTTTGTTAGAATGAAACCACTTCTCTTAGGTGCATGTGAAGGCTTGATAACAGATGGTTAGAAAAGTAAAATTAATGCACATCAATGCATTGTTACATAGCTGACAAACTCCACGCTCATTCATTATTTCTACGGCCACTAGAGGGCGCCACTCACACCATATAATTCTTTAATTGACCATGAAGAAACCAGGCGGCAAACTCCGGGTCTGAGCAGGGAGGCAAACCAGGAAGTGCCTTAAGCTGCATTCTACTGAAAACTCCAGCAGGGGGTGCTAAGGTTGGCTGAAAAAACATTTCTGTCCTTTAATTTCAATGCAAAATGAGAAAACTTTTCACTTGATTTATTAATTCAGAATTTTTTTTAAGGACAACACTATGGTCTCAATCGCTAGTAAAAAATCTTCTCCTCTCAATAGTTCAAATAATGGCCCCATGTAGAAGAGAATTGAAGTTAAAGAATCGTATGATTTGGGGCGTGGCTACCTTTGATTGACAGGTCACTAACAAGGTAGTCGTCACCAGGGGAGAAGCAGAACAATGCGTATCCACGGCAACGTATCAATAAAGTTATATATCACGTTATTTAGAATTTAAAAAAGGACGTTTACCGGTTTGGTCTCATAACTTTGACCCTTTTCACTGTTTTTTCACTTGTGATGTTTATTTGAACGTTTTGTTCAGTAAAATGTCTTGTTCAGCGTTTGGTTGGACTAACAGATACAACATATATTTTGTTTTTGTTTTTAGCTCGCCAAATCTAACATCCAGTTAATTCTCCAGTTAATGCTAACATGAGTCAGTCAGGTTGAGGTGTAGAGAGGCTGTAGTCAGTGATCAGATCCCTCTCGCTCCTCCACAGTCCAAATATGGTCGGCTCCCCGTATAGGAAACAAGACACAAGATGGCGACGAGTGTAACGCTGAACTCCATGCTTCCAACGGGCCACAAACCAATGGGTGACGTCACGGTGACTACGTTCATTATTTATATACAGTCTATGGAAGAAACAAGTATTCAACAAAAACTTCCACGAATAAAAAGTTAAATGCACTCACGATACTCTAAGACACGCCGATAGAACAGTTACTGACCATCTGAGTATCAGCCACATCCCCTTATAGAAAATTAAAAAGATTTATAAATGCATTCATGTGCTGGATCTGACGAGCAAGAAGTATACACACTCATACACAGGCACACATGCACAGGCACAGGCACACACACACACGCACACACGCGCACACACATTTCTACACTTTTGTTTTATTTTACTTTTAATATTATAATTTTGCATCATTTTAATGTGTCATTATTTTTTTCTATTTGATAGTTCATTGTTTTAATTTAACTTGTGAATTTTAATATAGGTAGAGGCCCTGTATAAGCCCTTTTGGGTCTCTTGCCGCTACCTTGCACCTTTGTTTTGTTGTTATCTCTTTATCCTTGTCTTTTGTCTTATTTGTGCAAAATAAAAAACTTCAAACTACAAGAAGAGAGGTGCCTCTTTATCCTAAATTATGTATTCTTATTATAATGTATGTATATTACGTATTATTATAAATATTTATTCTGGGGACTTTTTGACCTCTAACTGTGTAAAGTCCTGTTTAATGTTTGCTCTTTGGAGGCCAATCAATGTGTTAGAAACAATCAGTCTGTGTAATTTCCCAGTGGCTGAAAGGAATAACCTTTCACTTTGCTCTCGAAAAGATTTTTTTTAAAAACGAGCTTGATAAATCTTGGAGAATTTGGGATGTCTTTACATTTTCTTTTCTTTTTTTTACAAGAGGTTAGAAGCATACAAATGATGGATGAATGATGTAATGATCTGACTGCTAATAGGGCTGCTTTTATTTATTTCTTCTTATTAGTAGTAATATTATTTCTATGCATGTATTTATATTTATTAATTTTAAAAAATATATATTTTCTACATATTCTTACTTCCACATGATAACAATATTGTAATGACATTTTTATAATATGTTTCTTGTTCATTTTTGTAAAAGACAATAAAGGGCAAAAAAACAAAAGAAATGCATTTATACCTGTGTCAATAAAACAAAACAAAAAATCAGAAACACAGACATTGGAGGGTCCTTGTTCTTATTTGCAGGATTTTAGGAAAAATTAATTTCCTTTGTTTTTATTATAATTGTTCATGTGTCTTATTCTTTTTATGTCTGCTACATTTTATATACTTTTAACACCTTTGTCTGCATGTGGAATTCTGTCTTTCATGGCTGCAGCATGAAGAAAAAGACAAATGTCCTCCTCTATGGGCCAATAAAGTCAATCTTCAATCTTGAATCGACAACAATGTGACATTAATAATTGAAATAATATTAATAGCAGTCAGATAATGATAATAAAGTAATGCTAAAGATTTTTCTGGACGTGGCGTTCAGATGCAATCAGCTAATGTTCGTGACTATCGTTGATAAATGCCTTCTGCTTCTTGACTCAGCAGCTTTGGGAGAGTTTAGTGCAAGGTCACAATGCAGCTGCATTATCATCCCAAGCAGCGATAGTACAGTAGGACTGGTTGGCTCCGACTCGCCCCTGTGCATTGTGGGATACTCTGGCTCTCTCATCTCCTCGGAGCATCTGTGAATGAGTAAACCCCCCCCCCCCCCTCTCTGCTAGTCGATGAGTCAGGCCCGAGGACTGCGCTGCGCCGGGACGTCGATAAGAGCAACACAGCCACTATCAAACCCCCAGATAACCAACATGTGCAGAGGACAGCTGCTGCCGAAGTGCGCCGGGCCGCTACAGAGTCGTGCCGGGACGCTTTGGTCGATTCGTCTCCTCTGAGGCGGCAGAGAGGATGTGGAAAAGACTGCACCCACTGAGGTCCTGCAGGGAGTGCTGCAATGCAGGGGTGTAGGAGAGAAACACGGAGCTGGAAGGCAGTTTGTCCAACAGTCAGTTGCTCACACTCTTCCTCCATTTCCTTCCATGTCTCACTTCTTTCTCTCCTTTCATCTCTACCATTCCAGCCCATTCTGCCTCCTCACCATCTCTCTGTATCTCTCTCACACACACACACACTTAAGGCACTTCTCTGGCCGCTCATTACTGCAGCGTAGACAACAATAAACAGAGAGCACCATATGGTCGTAGTTGGCTCTGTACATCAGTTGCAGTGTTTGGGTGTTTCTGTAAAGTAGCAGTCGGCCAACAAGGTGACAGTGTGTCCGTGTCGGCCTCTTTGTGTGTGTTTGTGTGTGCGGGGGTTTTGCTGAGGAGTGTGTCGAGTGGGTGGACGGCTGTCGAAGAACTCTTGTGCTCTGACAGCAGACTTTCACTCTAACTGAGTTAGTGGCATGATGATGCTCCACAGTGTCAGTCTCCTGCAGAGTGAAGGATGAAGGATGGAGCGCTGTGGTCAGACAGTGTCTGCGTGGTCATGTTAGGAGATTAAAACTGATGCAAATGAAAAGATTCTCCCCCAAAATAGCATTAACAAAGGAAACAAAGATAATTATTAGTGCAGCTGGACTAAAGGAAAAGCTCAAACATCGTCAGGGAGCATTTACGGGGATGTGAGTGGTGAGTTTTTGTCTAAATAATTAGTCAAACTACAGGTGCATATCATAGAAAAGTTTATTTATGTCAGTAATTCAATTCAAAAAGTGGAAAAACACATTAAATAGAGCCATACACAGAATGAAACATTTCATGTCTTATTTATTTATTTATTCTAAAAAATAAAAATAAAAATAATTCTCAAAATAAATTTGAATATTACAAAAGACCAATTTTATGTAGTTATGTTTAATATGGAAATGTCGGCCTCTGAAAAGTATGTCCATCTATATGACTCAATACTTGTTTGGGACTGTTTGACTTGAACTACTGGAAATGGACTTTTCCATCATATTCTAATGTACTGAGATGCACCTGTATAAAATTATACAATTATATTTAACCTCTTTGTTTCCCTGTTAACAAGCTCCTCTGATGTCCCTCGAGAACTAGAATAGCAGCATTATGTTAAATATTTATATTATTTTCCAATTTCACTGAGTTAAATCGTATAATCAATTTTTGTCCAGATCATATTCCAAATAATCACTTCAGTATTTTAACACTTTAAGAGTCAGTTAATACAGCTAAATTAATTATTCTATGTATACTAAATTCCCAGGGGAATTTATTTTCTTTTTTGACTTCTTCTTTATTTTATTTTCCCCCCCAGGCTGGCATGTGTCATTGTTTCACAACATTGATTTTGATTAATTTTTATTTTTTTTGTGGAGAGAAAAACTCACCTTAAAGGAAAAAAATGCCCCTTTCCTAAAAACTGCCATAAATTACTACATATTAATATTATTTTCCACCTCCTGTCCTGATAATACTCATTCATTTTACATAATGCCAGTGGTGTTTGAATTACTTTCTGTCGACTAAATGCAAAGCAGACATTTATTTTATTTCACCCACAGGCTTGGATATATCAATGATTAGCAACAACATTTTGATGTAGGCTATTATTAATTTACCATAATACAGCAGCAATAACTCAAGAGGAAACAAGGAAAATAACATGTGTTTGCCCTATAGGGACAAAATGGCTCAATCTGCTGGAAAATAGTAAAAAAATAATAATAAATAAAATATATAGCCAGGGCTCTACACGTAAAGCCTGAGATAACAGAATGCAGGATTTTATGCTGCAATGGCAGTGAAATCAAAAACTTTGGTTTCAATGGGTTTTCATTGTGGCATTTGTATTTTGGCACAGCAGTTAATTATAAGAGGTGAGGTTGAATTTACTAAAACTCAGGGGAAAAAAAACCCACATCCTTGCCAAAACATTTGACATATGCATTGAAAAATGATTTATAAGATTAAAAATAAAAAAATGTCTCTAGTGATGCACAAGGGTTAAAGCTGTATCTTTCTTGGCCTCCTATTGAACCTTTAATAATAAAGAGATGACAGGAAATGCTAGAGCTGGACTTGAATGCGGCAACCAATAAAATTATATGTTAGATCATTTTGGGGCTTGCTGGCTTAACAAAAGTAAACTCTGAACACTTCACTCTTGATTTGAACGAGCTTAATCTGTCTATAACTGCATTGGTTTTTTGGGGGGCGATGTGTCTGCCATTTTTCTAACTTCCTCTTGAATTTGTGCTTATGATCTGTCCAAACCTGTCAGCAGAGTAAATGTTGGCATTCAAGGTTTCTGCAAACCACAGATAAAGTTTATATATCTACATTTTTAACCAAAAATGTTAATAATTAACATTTAAACTGCTGCAACTCATTCTGACATGACAGCTGACACTTTAACCACACTACCGACATCTGACTATAACACGTTTTAAACATAAAGGACCGCTGTTTTAAACACTAAAAAAATACTAAAACAATTTAAGATTTAAAGCTCCAAAACCACTAGTTTTAGGTTACATATAAAGAATGTTAGACAAAACTTCCAACAACAGGACACTAAGCACTACAGGTTTATATACATCATATCACAACCAGAAGAAATAAAACGTTATTGATGAATGTATCCAGGTATCCAGAACATTGCCTAGAGTTTGGGCTGGATATGTCACCAGGTTGCTCCTCTTTATAAAGTCCAGCCCTCACACTCTGCTTTATTAGCTGGTTGAGACATCCAGAAACATCCTGAATACAACAAAACAAAAAGAAAAGAGAAAATCCAGGCAGAAGGACGACAGCACTACACACTACTCGTGGATCATAAGAGATGATTGAGATCGATTGAATTTCTTTCTACTCATTCTGCCTTATTATAAGAAAAATAGGTTTCTTAAACTGAACTTAGTTGTGATGATAGGTTGTGGGAATTATTAGTTTCAGCAATCCAAAAATAAGACTTGTGGAGTTGCTGAATAGTGTCAAAAATAAAAGAGAAGATGCAGATTGAGCTAATAGACCAGATTTTTAATGGACCGATCCAACTGATCTCAGGTCAGTCACTCTGCCAGGACTGTCCACTACTATAGGAGACGTCAGGAACATTAATACAAATGTAGTTCCTGAAGATACTGGTTTAGAAAATCTCTTTCTAACAATTCAACCATCGTGCAACTCAAACGTCCGCAAGCGTATCCATGAGGAATCAGTCGTAACCACTTTTATGCTTCAGTATATTGCAATCTACTTACATCATGAAACGAGCGGAAAACAATTCTAATCACCAGGGAAGAAATAACAAAGGTAATTAAGCGCATAATGTCTTTCTACTAAATTTCCCCTGCGAGTTCGTTACCATGCATTAGCTTAAAGGCAAAACTATGACGCCCACAAACATCTCCCTGTGGTCATGAAAAATATATCGGAGGCTTCATCATCAAAACGTAGGCTTGAAAGCTTGACATACAAAAGAAAAACTAATTTCCTAGAAGCTTAGCTTATATTTTGCACTCCATGGAAATTATATTAATGACTGTACAGCTTTACAGCCATTCAGTGCACAAATAAGACAAATAATTTTCTGCTCTCAAGTGTTCCCAGATTGGACCAATCTGACACTTCAGGCTACTTCTGTCGTCCTCTTTTCACACCATAAACACAAAAAAAGCCAAATGCAAATTAATCATCAAGACCAAAACCAACATACAATGATACAGATGCAGTTATGATGCCATGCACTCTCTTTTTTTCTTCCTCCTGGTGCTGAAAATAGCCTGACCGACGAGCAATGGATATTGGTGCATTTAGGGAGCAGAAAGGAGGGAGAGAGTGACATTTAGAGACAGAGAGAGAGGGAATACATCTCCCCACCAGTGAAGGATGTGTTGCCCAACTGTACAGATCTGGGGCAACATGGCGGAGTGGTACAGAGGAAAATGAGCCAGAAGGGACACGAGTACAGTGAGTAATTATCTGATCCTTCTGCACCAACTTCCTTCATCCCCTCTTCTCTTCCTCTCACATCAGATTTTATTCGAGATATTCACTAATTACACAGTGGGCTGTCAGCTCCAGACTTCCTTCTGTTCCTTATTAAAACACACATCGAGTGATGTGGATGCAGTGGGAAGCAAAAAAAAAACTTTTAAGGCTGTATATCACTGAAGTCTCCAGGCCAGAAAACAGAGTGATAAATACAACAACCAGATGTGTCAATCGTGGCATCTTCCATTTTCTGCTCCAGCAAATTTCCAAAATCTGTCAGGGGCTTCGAGCCGGCAGAGGAGAAGACAAATTGGTATCATTAAGAAAACCCTTCATCAGCAAATACTCAGAAACAGGTCTGCTTTCTGCATCAAACGCCCTCTTTCCTCTTACTATAATCGATAAATCACTTGATTTAATGTGATTTCAAAATGTTTTATTCAGAAATAGAAAAACGTTTTTTATGCTGTTTTAATTTCTGGTTGTGAAGCATCTGCAGCTGTTAGCTGAGCGTGTAGGACGCAGAGTGACCAGATGAGGGCACTATATACATATATATATGTACAATATATAGATATATAGATATATATATAGCTGACCAGTTTCAGTAAAATGGCTCTGCTCACAGACATTTCATTCAGACTTCATTATGTGACAAAAAGTTGTTCCGACAATATAAACATATACTTCTGGCTTCACAGTGAGCAACTGCACACTTTCTGTGTCACTGTAGCTATTATCAGTGTTGGAAGAAGTATTCAGATCCTTTATTTAAGTAAAAGTACTAATACTATACTGTGAAATTACTCCACTACAAGTAAAAGTCCTGCATTCAAAACTTACTCAAGTAAAAGTACAAAAGTATCAACATCAAAATGTACTTAAAGTATCAAAAGTAAAAGAACTTGTTATGCAGAATGGACCCACTCAGATTGTTATATATATTCCAAATATATTATTGGATTATCATTATTGATGCATTTATGCAAGCAGCATTTTAATGCTGTCCAGTGAAGGCTCATTTTAACTACTTATGTACTTTTATGTGCACTGTAACAAAAAAATAATCTTAATTTATAATTCACAATAAAATACCAGCAGCTGTTGTTGCCACAACTTTACCGTGAAAAATGAGAATATAAATAATAATAATAATAATAATCATATAAAGTGAGAATATCAGACATTACAATATAAATTTTGCTGTATGGTGAAATGTTTTCTACTGTAAATTTTAATGTAGACATCAGCAAAATCTGTAATTTAGACAGAATAATCACGGTAAAAATTAAAGTTTTGTATTGTTTTATGATTTACTGTAATTCAATGTGTCTACTACATAGAAACATTAGATTTTACGGTCTGTTACAGTTGCAATTTGACAGTGTTTTGCTGTAATGTCTACAGACATTTTTTTAAAGGTGTGGTTTGATTTATAAATATGTCTAATCATTTCATCATAGTTTTTCATGTTAAATCGTGCAAGTAACTGAAGCTGTCACTTAAATAAAGTGGAGTAAAAAGTACATTATTTGCCCCTAAAATGTAGTGGAGTATAAAGTGATAGTATAAAGTGAAGTATAAAGTTACATATGTGGAAATACTCAAGTAAAGTACAAGTACCTCAAAATTGTACTTAATTATGTACCTGAGTAAATGTACATACCTTTATTTTGTGCTTCTTTACCACTAGATTTTGAAGCTACTTTTTTATTTTCCTGCACCATGCACATAACACATATCTGACAGCTGGTTAATTACTAACTAAAATATTTATTTGGAGCCCCTCTGTCTAGGAGGATCCCTGTCTAGGAGCTGCAGGCAGTTACAGCTAAGAAACATTTCTCCTCTAAACTTTGAGGCATTAAGAGCGATATTGTCGCAGCAGGTGGAAAAGGTTCTTATTAACCCATAACCACTGATAACGCCCATTCAATCCTCTCTCGTAATATTCCAGACACATTTTTTTGCTTACAGAAACACAAATTTGCCTTTTTCTTTGCATCTCCACAACATTTATCAAAATTGTGACATTAATAGTGTTGTTTAACAATAGATTATTTTTCAGATTTGTTTTAAGTAACAAAATAAGAATAAATCAATAATAAATAAAAACAAATAACCATTTGCCTTTATGTTTGCATTTTCGTAACATATATCAAAATTGTGACTTTAATTTGTTCAGGAAATATGGTCAGAACAAGTTAAATGTAATAAAGGACACCCTGTTAACGGATTCAAATTGTTAAATGGGTTTAAACTTAGCCTCATCACAAAAAATAAGCTTTTTTAAATTAGCTAATTTTTCACATTTCTGTTTCCAGTCACAGCCACATTTTGGAGAAGTCAAATGACCACCACACCAGGGTGTTGAGTATGGAACCTGGTCTCACAGGAATCCGTGAAATAGCCACGGATTCGCTTAACTCAAAATCCGTGGAATAGCCACGGAATAACTCAAATTTACGTGAAACTGACACGGATTTCACTACAATGCAAGTTAATTTTTTCCTATTGGTTTGTTCCAAGTCACGTGACTTTCAAGGTCCCGGCGGTCAGAACAAAAAACATGGCGGACAGTTCTCTCATTTCTAGTGAAAAAATCAATGTTTGACTTAGTTTCTGCATAAAAATGGATTTTGATCACATTTGTAGCGAGAAATATGTGTTTTATTTTCTAAATATTCACTCAGTGAATGTACATAATCACTTTGTATGTTAGAATAGCCACGGGATATGACTGGCATTAACTTGCATTGTAGCGAAATCCGTGTCAGTTTCACGTAAATTTGAGTGATTCTGTGGCTATTCCACAGATTCTGAGTGAAGCAAATCCGTGGCTATTTCACGGATTCCTGTGAGACCATGTTGTGAGTATGTGTTTGAAGTGTTTGTTACACAGCTGTCACCATGGCTTCTTATGTTTTCACATCCTGCAGCTGTGGAGCGACCTCCTCTGACATCAGTTTCAGCTTTTATCTTTACAGTTTCACAGCATGTTGACTCTCTAACAGCAGGTGAACAGGCCCACAGACGCACACATAAAGAATGCAAACGAACATACTGATTGCTGCAGCTTCAGTCTGGTTCTTAAATATATTAATTCACCCATGAAGCACTCAAAATTGATCTGCTGAAAGGTATTGATCCTCCTCTGCACGGGACTGCAGAGGCCGAGCTGAAACAGACTGTCGTGAATATTTTAGTCCTCACTGATGCAAATGATTAAAGTCAGAAATACTCACTGCAGTTATATATCATACATGTCAGTATCTGCTCTTACCCAGGTGTGCTGAATGATAAATTCCACTTGGTCATTATTGTTTATAAGCATAAAGTAGTGCCAGCAAAATATTACACCAGGGGAGCAGCTACTAATCTATAATAAATAGAATATAATAATCTAAATGTGACCATTTTATTTGTTTGCTGTGAAAACAAGATGGGTTTTTTTTTTAGATCTTGGTGAAGAATGCTCTTTGCCACTTGTTAAATTGTGTGTTACTTTAGTAAAGAGAAAACAAAAAAAACAACACATTGATTAGTCACTAAAAACTAACAAAATAAGAACAAATTCTGGACAAAATAACATTTTTCAAGGCTTAAAACTTTCTGTTTTCTATTGCTTCTCCTGAGGTCATGTCAAGATGGTACATTAGTATACTTTTACATCACTTTATTATTATTTTTATTCTACTGTATTATTTATTTTAACTCCCTTAAACTTTTAAATCTACCATATATTTTATTATACCATATTATTATTGTTATTATCTCTATTTTTACCCTCGTTTTTTTCTAATTATTTGTTATATTTGTTATTTATGTTATGTTTTTTAAAATCATTTATGTATGTTTAAGCATTTTGAATTGCCTTTGTGTCTGAAATGTGCTATATAAATGAGGTAATACAATAGACAATAATGCAGAGGTAGGACCAATTCACCAACCATTTCACAACCTTAACCACGTTTCAAACTGAAACGGAGAAGAAATTGTGTTTTCTTTAAAATGTTACAGTCCAAAAATTGAGGATTTTCATTTCACAATCAGATGGAGAAGCTGTAGCCAAAGGAGACAGTTTTACTTGAAAAATTACTTAATCAATTAATGAATTTGTTAATTAATGTTCTGCTGATCTAATATATCTAATGTTACTAATCTACTAGATCCGTTTCAGTTGCTACATTTCCCTTTTCTAACTGTTTGGCTTCTTGTAACTTCCTGCTCTCCCTCTGATGTGACTCCATCCGACCTGCTGCACTTCTCCACAGGGTCGGCCTCTGAAGGTTTAGCCTCGACATCTGTTGTTTGTCTTTTTAAATCTGATACTCGGTAATGATCCAGATCTCCTCTGGGCAGGGTGAACCTCAAAACAAATCCATCCTTCCGTATCCTCGAGCAGAGAAATGTTGCACTGAGAGTGTCCGACTGACAGAAAACGCACTGCAGCAGCAGCGACGACATCACTTCAGCAACTTTCACAGGGAAAGTCACAAAGTCGACACAAACATCTCAAACGTCATCAAACAGCATTACTGTGTACTGTAGTATGATCCAGGCAGCACTGTGTGTGAGTGTGTGGAGTTTAACTGAAAAACATCAACAGTGTGCTTTATGTACATTGATGCACCTGACAGCCTGTGAAGAGGATCTGAGTTTAGAGAGGACAGGAGGATTAGAGGCTGCAGTACAGAATCCCATTTCATGAACCATCAAGCAGCAGAAGTCCTGCGGGCAGGAGCACCTCTCCTCAGGAGGAGCAGTAATGTGGAAACTTAAAGAAGCTCAAATGAGGTCTCCTGACTAACTGTGAGAAACGTCAACAACCTGGAGTAAAACAACACTGATGTTCAGGGGCTGAATTCATAAGCAACATCTGAAGGCTTTTTGGTTAGATAGTATTTTACAAACCATTTTAAAACCAGCTCCTAAATCCTCCTGAGGAACGAAGAGCAAATCTGCTGCTGCAGGCAATCTGCCTCATAATCGCATCAATGTTTTAAAAACCTTTAACCCTCTGACTTCATGACATTGCAACATATAAAACGAAGAAGCGTTGAGCCCTGCCGTCATCTTCCCTCTAAAGTACTGGCTTCAAACTTCATGCCAGTTTTTGTTTGATGATGATAGACCAAGTAAAACTAGAGATTAGGTTAAATATATTTAGTATACAACTACAGAACTACTAGATGTTATCCCCATTTTACTTCTGCAACATTTAAATTTATTTATTGAGCATGATTGTGTTTTGAAAGTGAAGAAAAAGCCATTTTCAAAATCCAAGTTTTCAAAAATGTTGCAATGGTTGTGCTGAAATGATACCAACATGGCTTGAAAAACATGTTTTTAGTGTTAGTATTTTTAAGTGGTATATTCAGGTAGAATGAAAGTGATTAAATTAATTGGCCCAGAACGCCAAGGGTTAACGATCTTGAGCTTTTAAAAAGGTATGGACACAAACATCATCGTATTATGATCATAGCAGAGCGAGTCAAGTATACAGTCACTTTACCAACCTACAATAACACAATAACACTTGAGATCAATGTTGTGACAACTTTGGCCTATTTGGTCACAGGGTAAAAGCATCTGTGTGGTGCAGACAGACTCGCTATATCTCAGAAAATATCTGAAAATGTCCTCTACAGAGCTCACAGCGTCCAAAAGATTCATACAGCTTCCTCTTGCTGTTCACCAACTACAACAACTCAAAACTGACTTCATGGAGATAACAGACTACCTGGAGTGGTGGGTGCTATGGATCGGACGCATGTACGAATTATTGCACCATAATGAGACTTCTTGTATGGGTACCAGGTAATTGTTGATGAGTTACCAGACATGTGAGAGGCTGATAATGATCTGCACCTAAACCTGACTAATCAACCTATATTATGTTTTGTCTAATGCTGAATCAGCTTTTATTTTGATTTGGCAGCATGCCTCTTACAGTATTTGTGATATGAAATCACTGATAGAGACACAAAGCAGGAAATATAGTTTCATGGGGGTTAACCTGCCCGTTCTGTTAGCTAGAGAGTTCTCTCAGTTTCTTAGTAAAAGTTGGTCTCAGCAGTTTTGTGAACAGGTTTTAAGAGCAAACTCTTAGCTAGGAACCTTTAGTGCCATTTAAGACTGTTTGTGATGTAACGAAACCTACGTACTAAAGTTAAAATAAGTCAGTGTTGACCAATTCATCCACCCAGAAATCCTCCCTGTGTGGCCCTAAAATGTATTTCTGTTGAACATGGGCATTTGTGTCCACCATGAGAAAAGATAAAATGATGTGCCAGGGGTTGTGGTCACAGTTTAGAGTCTATATGAAACACAAGTCAACTGACTCCAGCGTAAAACCATCCACAGTAACAATAGATGCTCCAAAAGTCGTAGAATAAAGAGCGGGGGAGTCAAGGCAAATCAAGTCCCAAGCCAAGTCACAACATAAAACATAAACTGATAAAGGACATTTTATTCAGCATGAAACAACTCACTGAAAAGTTTAAATGCATTGAAACCTAGCTTCACTTAAAGATTGGTTTTCAACGTATCTGTGGTTTGCAGAAATGTAAACACCAATGTTTTGTGTTGATCAGTAATTTGTCTTTTTATCAGGCTAACTTTAGCTGCTGTAGCTGCAGAGTTGTGAGAGAACAGAACTGGCTAACATTGGCTAACATCCAACCTCACAGACACTGACTAATCCAAATGACTCTTCAAAGGAAAAACTAGCCTAACGCTAACAGAAAGGACATTTTGCAGTTTTAAGGGTATAAACCAAAGTATTTGATTTGATCTAACGTTACCAGTGGTTCTAAATGAAAAGTGAGTCTGTCACCAAAGTTGCTACAGTTCCTCCTGAAGGGGGCACAAAAATGTTAATTTGAATGTTAATGTTAATCTATCCAACAATCAACAACACAGTGATGCTGGAGTAAAATTCAGGGAATCACCAGTCTGCAGGATGAATCCTCTCTGAATCAAGAATGTCTGCAAAACATTTCATAGCAATCCATCTCAAAAGGTCTTGAGATATTTCAGTTTGAACCTGGCCAATGCTAGCATTAGCACAGCTAGCACTAGCACAGCTCATGCTAACAAGAATCCTTTGGGTGAACAAATTTAACTCAATCAGTTCCTCAGATTATTCTTTAATGTCTTAGCTCAGTTTAGGCTCTCAAGCTAATGAGTGAATGAATCCATTCATGTGTTCACATTAACGACATTACAACAGTGAACGTGAATCGCTGAGTTGCTCAAGCCCTTCTCTCACTCCCTTTGAAGTCTCAAGGTAGGAAGTATTACCAGATATTTTATTTATAATAAGAATAAGGTGCCGAGAAAATGTACGTAGGCAGAGTAGGCATCGCAAGTTAGCAAGCTAAGCTAAATGTTAAGCTGTGTTCAGTTTAGTGGGACGTATTCAGAGCTCCGATCAGGAAATTTTCAGTGAACAAATCTTTTGAACTAACCTTTATAACAAACTGATTCTAGTGATTCAGTAGAGTGAAGAACTGCTTTGCTGGCCACTAATGGCCGAGAACTGTGGTTGCTTGTTTGCGTACAGGCCTATTGGTGTGATTCTTATAAAGGGACACCCTATAAAATGATCTCATCTCAGAGATGTACTGCTGACTTCACCACCAGACTCACGCACAGCCTGCAAAACTGAGCAGCAGTGTGATTAATCCTCTTTCAGGGAACCGCTAAATGCAAATTCAGCAAGAAAACGCTTTAACTTTAGATGCAAAATGATATTTTTTCTCTCGAGAGAATGTTTGTCATAGTCCAACACACCTACAGGCAGTTTTAAAATAAGAAATGTGCCGCTATATGGCTTCGTACTGCTGCAATTAATCTCTCTCTAACCCTTTTAATTAGTCACATCAGCAACCTAATCATGACTGTCTTAACAGCTAATAACAGAGGTAATAGAGGGGGAACATCATCAACATTTCAAGTGAATATTGATACAAATAAGCACAAACTTGCTCCATACTGCCACACATTCAATGTACTGTGTGCTGTATAGAGATGTGTCACTTTGAAGCTGTTCAACATATATTGCAGCACTAAATGCACCAAAGCAAGGACGTACAAGCTGCGTGTGTCACAGTGTGTGTGTGTGTGTGTGTGTGTGTGTGTGTGTGTGTGAGTGAGTGTGAGAATAGACATACTGCAGCTACACACACCCCCTGATTCCACCTCTGCTGATGCCAAAAAGGAAGTCCTCATTTGGCACACACTCTCAGGAGTGTCCCAGTCATGTACTCATAACACCCCCGGGGAATAAAGAAAGCACTGCACCACCTGATCTGCTCACACCACTGCATCACAATCAGCACCAGGGAACACAAGTCCATCCTGTGGCTTAAAAAAATAAAGATTTATTTAATTGATAAGGAGGAATATCCACATGGGAGATGTAAACTGGGCCACATATAGAGAAAAAGCAACTTAAATAAGCAGAACATGAGCCGAATTTCAGTGTAATCAGTATCCATCAGAGGCTGTAATGCGCAAAAGCCTGTTAAAGAGAACTTCAACCACCTTCTATTACACTAAGTGAGGGGAATGTTTTTACTAAAATGCATTTAAAGCAAACGCTGTAATGGGTTTAACATAAATTCATCAGCTTAGCAGATTCATATGAACACAGTGAGCTCTGCAGACTCTTACGTGGGCCCTTCACTCTTGCTGGCTCAGCACATTTGACTATGCACACACTCCCTCAGAGCTTTTACTGTATGAGAGTGAGCTGCCTCTCATCCTCCATCTAAGCACTGTTAAAAAAAAAAGACCCAATAAAGAAATCCAGATGAAAACACATAATAAATAGCTCCATGTTTGGTTCAAACAACTTATTTTCTATGTATTCAATCAGGAAAATGCATTAAAATATCAAATATCTCTCACTTTTAATCAATTTCCACTTATCTAAATTATCAGCAGTTGATGAAAAAGTGTTTCTATAGTGCAAGATCTCAAGTTCTACCCTCACACACGTTTGTTTTTTAATACGTAACATTATACTGCAGCACTACATGATGCATCATAAGGACTTACCGGCACGCTGTAAAAGTTCCACTCTGGCAGATTTGATATTACTTCAAGACATTAAAAATGAGAATCATAACGCTAACACTGTCTGCTCTAATTACCCCTGAGCCATTTATTCTCTCTTTCTCGCTCTCTGCAGAGCTTTTTTTCTCCACATTCAGACAGGATGTGTGTAATGAGGCTAGGTGCCTCTGTGACAACCTGGCACGCAGCAGAGCCCCAGTAACTGATGATGCTGTCTTGGACAGAAAGAAGGAGGAGAGATAAAAAGAAAAGAAAAGAAAATGCTGCTTACCTTGTGAAGAGAGATGTGCTGCTTCCTAAACGAGTGGAAGCAGAGAACAGGGTCAGATATGCAGGAGGAAGAAGAAAAAATAATCTTAACAATCTGCACTTTGGTTCATCCCACTCTCAAAAGACATCTCAAAAACCCCCAGAGCTGGAAGGTGCCAGTTTCACCTGGGGGGGGTGTCTCTGTCCAAGAAGCAGACACTCTCAAACAAGACTTTTCTTGGCTCAAGGTGCTGCTGACGTGCACTCAGATCAGGCAGGGAGGAGAGGAAACACTCACACAGATTAACATTGTTCTAACACACTGAAATCAGCACAAGCATCAGGACCGGTGCAGTTCCACTGCTGTATTTCCCGGCACTGTTCGCTCATTGGCCGAGGAGCTACTCAATAAAAACCCTCCTTGTCATCAATTGGGTAAGGAGTGGAGGGGGGTTAGATTTTTCTGTGGCGCACTAACAACCGTGCTCCTCCTCTTTTTCTTTCTTGCTCCATCACTTTTTTCCCCCTCAGCGCAGGCAGCCAGGGAGTGCTGAGCTTTGAGAATTAGACGCAGGAGGAAAAAGGGAGGAAGAGAGAGAGAGAGAGAGAGGGAGGGAAGTGTGAAGGCACGGGGAAATCGATGAGTGGAGAGGTGAAGATGGTAACCAGCAGCCTGCAGTGGCTCTCACAGAGCTTGATTTTAGGTTCTGTGTCTCCCTGCTGCAGGAGATCTGCAGGAACCTGAGTGCAGTGAGGTGTGAGGAGCAGAGAGGATAGAAGGAGGAGGAGGGCAGGGGAGGATGGGTGAGGGGGTGTTACCGGTCTGCTCGGGCTGGTTTTGCTGCAGTATAGAGGCAGGCAGAACACAGATGGGAAGTTGTTGTTTTTTTTCTTTTTTTCTCCTTCCAGCAGCAGTTGACGTGAAGCTCCAGCAGTCTCAGCAGCAGCAGCAGCAGCAGCAAAAACAAAAAAAAAAGGCAACTAGTTCCTCCCTCTCTTGTTTACAGGCATCTATCATGTAACTGGTGAATAATTTAAAAGAGCAGAAGGTGGGATGAGCTGCAGGACTGACACGGATCACTGCTGCTGCCTCATTAAGGTAGAGAGAGAGAGAGATTACAGAGTCGTCTAATTAAAGAAAAACTCTAAAAGTCAAACAGGAGTCAAACTGTAGAGCTTTAAGTCTTGTGAGATGCTGTCTGCAGACACAACTCTCAGGATTTGTCATTATCAAAAAAGACAAGCACTGGAGGATTTCTACATTTCTGTTGTTTTCAATTTTCTTCCCAGTCAACAACTCAGTGCCACAATTTAATTAAACAGGCTTAATGAAGTCGTATTCTACCATCTGAAATCAATAGACTACCTGACTCCCTTCACTGGACAGCTGGGAGAGCTGCATCACACTGACACTGCAGCTTTCTCCTGGGAAATCCATACAGTATATGGCTGCTTTTTGGGAAACACTGTAAACTGTACATCAGCATGAAATACACTAAATCTAATAGTTTCAAGCTGGAGTGCCAACACAGAAGCTAAGCAATGTACCGCTGTGGACGGAGGCAGCAGCTTAATGTACTTCAGCCATGTGAAACAGCGTCAATATTGGTTAAGTGTTTGCAACATCTAGAATATTTTCACTGCTTTATCTAGTTGACTCCATTGACAAAAACAGTAACAGTAAACTTCTGCATAAGCACAAAAAAATGACTGTTCTTCAGTATTAATACATTATAATGCATAATATAATTTAAAGTTTTACTTCTGCACAAGGACAAAACATAGAATTAATTTGCATGGCTGCAGTGGTGTAAATATCGACGATGCAGCAGGTGCAGCTGCACCAGGGCCCAGATGCCGCTAGGGGCCCAGGAAGGAAGGGAAAAAAGCAGCTGTCCAGAATTGCCACCGGCCCCTGTTTTTGTGAATGGAATAGCTCGGGGCAGGTCGGTAAGGTAATGCTGAGTGGCTGGTATGGGAGAGGAAATGATAATTTATCCAATCACCTTGATAACTGTCAGTCATGATGAGTCGCAATGACGTGACGTGAGTTGTTTCTCCTTTCAGCAAGAAAAAAAAGCAAGTGGATGAAGGTTGACAAGAAAAGGTAGCATCATCGTGTTAAGCAAGCCCAAACAATAAAGTGGCACGCAAAAGAGGATGGAAAGAAAGAAGCAGGATGAGGAGTGGCTGTGCGTGTGTGTGTCCAAGCGTGTGTGTGTGTGTGTGTGTGTGTGTGTGCTTGTGTTTAGGGGGTAGGGGCACAAAAAAAATATTTGCACCGGGGCCTGAAACCATGATGTTACGTCACTGCTCAGCCACCTAATATTATGGGATGATTGGACAAATTCTTCTTGTTTTTTTACTTGTGCCATTATGACTGATCTCCAGTATTGTTTAGATCAGCCATTCTCAACCTTGGGGTCCCGACCCCAATTGGGGTCGCGAGATGATTTCTGGGGGTCACCAAAAAAAAAATATATATATATAAATGCTCAAAGTTAATATTACATGACATAATTTCAGACAGGGAGATGTTTTAGTTGTGGTCTGCTTCATTATTCGTCCAAAATTTGTCGTATCAACTGAGTTTGTATGATCTGAACTGTGAGATTCTGTTCAGTGAGCACAGCGGGAAAAAAACAAACTGGCGCGTTGTTGCTTAACCGCAGCTGCAGTTTGCTAGCAGCTATAACTGATGCTGGAAAAATGGAGCGATGGCTGCAAAGAAAAGCTGTAGACTGGGCCAGCAGCAGCAGCAGGGGTCAAAGGTCTACCACCAGGAAGCCTAACGGGACCACCACCCGAGAAACGGAGGGCAGTGGGGCTCCGTAAATATCAGCCCAACTTCTTCAAGTATGGCTTTTCGTGCATGACAAAAAACAACAAGGAATATCCACAGTGTGTCATTTGCTCTGAAGTGCTGGCAAACGAAAGCTTGAAACCAGTTAAACTTCGAAGCGATGAACAAGCACTTTTACCCTGTAGTATTACAACACTGAACAGTAGATACAACTTGATACTTCTGTGTTTTGTCCTTTTGCAGATGCAAAATTGCTGTTTTTGTCAATGGAGTCTGGTGACTCTGACAAGAATTTCAGTTCCTCCTGCATTAACTTAACCAGGGCTCTTTGACAGCAAGGTAAAGTGCTGAAAATATTCCAGATATAGTGTATACTGAAACTGATGCGGATTTTATTTTAGGTGGCTAAATTACATTTTGCTGCTGCCTCCATCCACAGCAGTACAATGCTTAGCTTCTGTGTCCAAAACTGGGGGACATGCTGACGGCCACCTACTGTAGGAAATACACTGGCTAAGGACAAGTACCTCATACAACACCACTGCATTAAATCCAAACTGTTCACAAATACAAGAAAGAAAGCCTTCAACTAAACATAACAGCATCACCTCCTCGTTCCACCTTAACGGCCCAAGTCTTAGTCATATGAAAGTGTTCTCAGACAGTCTGTCCAGCTGATTTAACAGCAGTAACATTTGCTAATGAAAAGCAACGACAGGACGGTGGTCCCAGTGCCAGTTTCACCATTACACTTATTAAACCTTCTGGGATCGTTGCCAAAATCTCTGCAGCAAATAGCAGCTCGGCTCCCTCCAAGGAGGACGCACCATTTCATTGCCTTTGGCGTTACCCTTGACGTGGCAGCAGCCAGGGAGTGCTCAGTGCATTACCAACGATTGGACCAGCACATGAGTCAGAGGAGCTGCCAGCGTCGAGCCTTTTTTATGAACTTTCCATCTCGCCGTGCTTATTTGCTTCCTGCTCGAGGATGGAGAGGTGGAGAGAGAAGTTCTGATGGGATCCAATTATTCAGCCAGAGGATGTTTTGTGATTGCCTCGTGCTGGACTTCTATTTCATCTATTGTGATTTATTATCACAATAGATGAAACAGAGACGGAGATAATTCAGCGCGGAGATTAACGGTGTGCCTGGAGCAGCTTTCATAAAGGTGAAGCAGGAAGTCTAATGAGCCTCAGATATGAAATGAAGATGAAAGTGAGAATGAAACAAGACAACAAGAACAACTACAAGCTGTACTAAATGCTCTGTAGAGCGATACGAACATGCTCACAACGACAAAGATGTTTACAATGTTTAACATGTTTATCTTAATTTGGTGAGTTGACATACAAACATTCGCTTAATATCACTAAACACAAAGTGCAGCTGAGGCTGAAGAATGTTTTCAGTCATTAGTTTCCAGGTATTTGGTCATAAACTAAAGTGTTGCACCACTGGTGGAAGTGATATTTCTTTTTAAATTTAACACATAATGAAGGTACTTAATGTGCCAATGTAACAAAGTAAACCATCGTTTGTTTTTTGTCTTTTTAAATGCATCAGAAAATAAAAAGGTGCCTTCTAGGGTGTTCTAACAGTACAAACATGTTGTGAAATGCACTGTAGGCAGTGGTCTTCAAAGTGGGGTTCGGGGACCCCCAGGGGTCCTTCAGGGTATTCTAGATGGTCCCCAGTAAAAAAGAAAGGTGGAATTTATTTTTACTTTAAAGCCATCCACAGGAAAAACAATGACAGAATGTATGACTATTTTACACACGAATTTCATACACTTTGTTTCACAAAACATCTAAAAGCAAAAATCAAAATAGGGGTCCATGGTCCTGTGTGTGTCAGTTTAGGGGTCCTTGACATCGAAAAGTTTGTGACATACTGCTCTAGGGTGTCCTTCCAGTGGCAAAAACATGATAAAGTGTCTTCCAGATTGCCCTGAAATGGAGAAAACGTTATTAAGTGCCCTCAAGAGGGCTCTATACAGAAAACCTGATAAAGTGCCCTTCAATGGGGAAATGTGACGAAGTGCCTCGTACAAATCCCTAACATCAGGCATAACATGATCGAGTATCCTTTAGGAGGCTCCTTAATGGAGAACATAGATAAAGGGCCCCTATGTTGCTGTAACAGCAGAGAAAAGGTGGTGAAGATGCTCTCTAGTTTGCCCTTCCAGTGGAGAAAAGACGATGCAGGGCTATATCGCTGCCTCACCTGCTAGAAAACTTTCTGTGTGCTGCTGCCTCACCACATGCAGCTGGTGCCCTTTTATGTGAAGCTGGAGGAAGTGATTACAGTTCATTCTGAGGAGCTATGAATACAACAGTGCACCAAATTCAGTGGCATGTTACCAATAGTTGTTGAGACATCTATCTATAAAAGCAAGTGTGTGTGTGTGTGTGTGTGTGTGTGTGTGTGCGTGTGTGTGTGTGTGTGCGTGTGTGTGTGTGTGTGCGTGTGTGGGTATATCTCGCTGACCGTTAGTCAGACTGACCTCAGGTTTCGTATGTGGTTTGCCCATGGCATGAAGGTGTGCATCCTCGATTTTGAAGATTTTTGAATTCATCTTTCAAAATATCATTATTTACGTAGGACGTGTTACAGCATTGCACTGTTTCTGATCGGACTCCTTTTAGGGGAGCTCCGCCCCATTGTGTGATAGGCCTACACCTGGTCAGTAACACAATTCACTCTGGATTTCCACGCCTGACTCATCTCATCTGTAAGTCTATTTAGCCTACCTATCTTTCAGAGTTTTAAAGTGCACTACAAGATTCTATTTTCCAATAATATTCAAATAGTTTCCAGTGAATATCAATGTTCAATGTGTATGTGCTGGATGGTGTGTTTACCTTATGAAAAGTAAGTGTTTTATGGAGTTGCAGACGTTGTAGTGGTCTGCATGTAATGTGCAAATTCTGTTATTTGCGATTAGCATGCCAAGTGGAGATTTGGCTTTATTCACTTATTATGTTGCATTGCTATATAATTCAGGGATGATATTCATGTTGCTTAGTGTAATGCCCATAATCATTTGATATGAGATACTACATGCAATATAGTATATCAGCTAATTGGGTTCATGTTCATGTACTTTTAGTGCAGTATACTGCGTAATGTGCTATCTCACGATTAGCATGCTAACAAATACAGACTTCATACGGGCACTGTACTAGTTTCACTTAAAACCACATATATTAACCTCATGGTGGTGCTAGAGGAGAAGTCTGGGATCAGCAAAGTCAGAAAGATACTTTGTCTTGGGAAAATGAACGAAGATGCAAAATGCCATCTTACTCTATCCACTAGTTGTTTTAGTGTGGACCAAAGTGATAAACCAACAAACCTGTGAAGCATCACTTGAAATGTGCTGTTAGGGGGAGAAAAGGGAATTTTAAATATCGTCTATCTCAAAATAAATGGAAATTTAAATGTCTTTTAGCTTATAAAGCAGATCTAGGGGCTTTATAAATACTGTGAATGTATCAAAACACAATTGGACCTTATATATGTCGAAAGTGATGCTACAGTGCTAATATGAAGATGCAGAAGACTTGAAAGCACCGACCAATCAGAGCAGGAGGGGCTTAAAGAGACAGGCGCTAAAACTGAGCATTTCAGACAGACAGCATTAGAAAAATAAAGTGTTGTTTTAATACCTGAAAATGGGCAAAATATGTTCCCTTAAAAAGATTTGACATATCTGATGAAAGTCCACACAAAAAAATATTATTGAAAACACACAGATAAAGAAAAACTTAAACATCTCATCTCTCCACCAGTAAACAGAAAATACTGACATTATAAGTCAAAGCCTCTTTCACCCAATTGACTAAACTCAGGGGTTTTTGCAGTTTACGAACACAAAATAACATGATATCTCATTCCAGTAGTCAAGGAAGCCGCAAGAAATCAACTGAGATTAACAAATAATAATAAGTAATGTAGATTTCTTAATAAATGCACTTACCTACATTATACATCAGTGATTTAATAAAGATGTCATTGGAGGTTTGAAGCCTTCTCAGTGCAGGACCTAAATTAGACAAAGTCTCTCGCTCCCTGACCCTATTGCAGCATGTCAGCATCCAGGGACCCGCCAGAAGTAGGCCTGAGACCCATTACGGCTCTAAGCCCACAGGTTAGAGCTGCAACGGCACACATTGTGCATCACGACAGCACAGATTACTTTAGATATTTAGTTAAAGGATTGAAAATAAAATGAGCTGCTAATCATGTTGATATTCTTTAAATTTTTGATATATGGAGGCAGACAATCATGAATGTATTCTTTTTAAACGGCTCTTTTCCTGCAGATGTCATTGCTCAGTTGTAACAGCAGAGGGCGCCACACTCAAACAGTGAGAGTCAGCTTTTTTAGGTTATTCATTATGCAATACACGTCTTTTACTATCTCTAATAGTAAGAGTAAGTGTGTGTACTACTGGGAAACATTATTCCTGCACAAAATCTGTCACAAACCATCTGAAAAGGGTCATTTGAAGCTGGTGTTTTTGATTCTTTTAAATAATGAACACATACCCCTTTTTCTGTTTGCTTTTACCCCACTTTCATGTGTGATTTCTGTTCCACCTTTTCAGCTTTCTACTGTAACATAAAAGCACATTTTGCCGGTAGAGCCACTCGTTCCTAAAATAACCTGAGCGAGATGGAGCACCGAGGCTAATTCTGTCCGCCTCTGTGTGTGAACCCATGTGTCTGTGTAACCTGGATATCTCTGGCATCCCGCCCCGTATCACTATGTCAGAAACTCAGAGTCCAAATAGCTACAAGATCAGTCTATAAACTGGTATTATTATTATGGGTGTCCTGGCATACTGTGATGTACTCCTGGGTCTGTATGAGCCAAACGATTCTCTCCAGTCTGCAGCCAAAAAGGCTTCAGCTGCTGAGTGAAACTGTAGTGGAAAGTAATTCAATCAATCAGGAGACACAGCAGCTCTCAGAGGGACTTAAAAAATAGATTCTGGAGCAGTGTTTGTTGCATTATAGTCTAAATCTGAGGTTGTATTATGAAAGGTTCTCTAACATTTGGTACTTATTAAAAGGCAAAGAGAAGTTTAATTTAAACCTAAGTACATTTAAAATTAGTTTTTAATTCATTATTGGAAGCTTTATTTTATAAAAATACTTTACTGTTTGCATGTCTCTGGACACATTTTTGCATTTGTGTTATTCCTAAATTAGTAGCAAATGTCAAAGTTATTTAGAGGAAACCTAATGGTGATTATTAGAAAATATTATAACAATATATGAAAGCATTACTAATCCTGAAGCTCCGCAGTTACTAGTTAAAATATCTTAAATCAGTATGAACAAATCGTATGAAATACACAATCTATGTAAAACTACATGCAAGATTGTCCTTGTTTTACTGCTTTTATTAAGTTCTTATTAAAACTGCAATTATTTAGAATAGGTTATTATGGTAAACACATTAAGTGGAGACACTACAAGGTGAAATTAACTAGAAGATAACACCATGAAACCTCCCCCCAGTTGATTTCTTACATTGAAACCATTTTTTGTTTTATAAACTTATTTGAAATGTTAATGTAAATGAGGCAGTATCTTATTAAATATGTGCCAATTTGCATCCATTTCCTAAAATAAATCTGAACATGTGATAAAACCAGGCTAAAAGTTTTTTGTTGACATATAAGAGTTAAAAAGTTTTACAGAAGGAATTTGGGATTTCTCTTTTTTATCACTCAATAAGTCAGAAAATACTGCCAACTGCCAGGGGAAAAAACTGTTTTTGCCATGTTTTTAGAAATAAAATGTTCTATAAATCAGGCTATTAATAATATATGAACAACTCTCTCTGTAAAAACCATCAGAATATAGAGAGGAACCAAACAGTACATTTTGGTGCAGTAAAAAGATTTCTGGCTCAGAAATTGAGAAATAAAAGCCTTTAAATGTATGCACTGTCAAATTCCTAGATTTTGCAAGACACTTTAGGTGAATGGGTAAACTTTTAACTACCCTCGGCTGGAGTTTCCTCCATGTTTCAGATCTCTTGCTAATTCAAAAGATTAACTAGTAATGTAGCTGCATGATCACAAGTTGATCATTTGAATCAGCTGTGTTCGGGCAGCATAAAACATGCAGGACAAGTGGTAATACAAGTCTGAAATTGTATGTGTAAATCTGCAAATGATGCACACATCTAATGCTTATTTTTGGCAAATTTAGGTGAAGTCTGCAGATGCTAAATAGGCAAAATGTAGTAAAATAAAACATAAATGTGTAGTCTGGATGTTTTATTTTACAAGAGTCTGAAAGAAGGCAAGTTTTGGAAGCAAAATAGCCCAAAAAGTCTCATCTTAAGTCGTATTTTTACAGGGTTTTTTTTTTTTACACAATACTAGCCTTTACACTACTTCTGCTGAAGAGTCAAGTTAAAAACCACACTGGATTCAAAAAACAAAACCAGAAATAAAATTATTTATTGATATAAACACGTAGATGTTACATGTAGTTCTCCTACGAGGAACAGAAAATAATGCTGCAGAAGTGTCGGTGTAAACCTAGTTAGACTGACGGGATGATGAGAATTTAGTTAAATGGACAAATCGGATCGTTGGGGAAAAAGCTGACTGTGGACATGGATATGGACTTAATAATGTAGTGAGCGAGTAAAGGCATAAAGCGACAACAATTGTTCATCATAACACAGGGTAACTCTCGGCGAGAGGTCACAGGCAACAACCCTTTGGTAGTGTGGTCTCCAGCCATATATACATGTTCGTACAGGAACCCAGCACCTTCCTGTGAAAAACAGACGGCAAAGACTTAAAATCTTTACTCAACTTTGTGCACGACAGTTTTAGAAACGCTAAAAGTGTCACTCACCTTTTGCTGCAAAGGCCTCATTCCTTCTGCTCCTAATTTGGGATTGCAACAGATGAACAAATAACGACAACAGGTGTTAAAATGGAGTCACAGAGACGCAGAAGAAAAGAAAATAAGGCATTTAGTAAACCTCTGGAGTCACCGAATGCATGGGCGCATGACTTTATGATGTCACGACGTAAAAATGAAGCAGCGTGTTTCCCTGCTGTCACCTTCCCTCTAAAGCACAGGCTTTGAACTCCATGCCAGCTTTTTGTTTGACGATGAGTAAAAAGCAGAGATATTTAGTATAAAAGTATGCTATAGAACTAGATGTTATCCTCATTTTACCTCTTATATGTTACATTTGGAACATTTAAGGTAAAAAAAACATAAATTCAAAATCTGATTTTATGTTTTTTGGTTTCTCTTGGGTTCAAACTTCGATCCAGTAAGTCAAAGTTAAAAATAATTATCAGGTTATATAGGTGAGATTGTGCTGAATAACATGATACCAACATGGCATGGTAAACATTTCTTAATTGGTATATACAGGCAGAATGACTCCACACACTGCAAAAAAAAGGGTTGTCTGATAAACACATCTGAGGGAAATCATCTTGCTGCATGGACAGGACAAGACTTCCTGAATTAACATTGTTAAATCTAGAAATAAGCATGTTGAACACTTAAAATAAGAAATTAACTCTTGAAACAAGATAAATTATCTAACACTTTATCTTGGTGAGAAACAAATCATTTGCAGTTCAGGGGTAAAATAAATCAGAATTTATTTTAATATATGTGTTGAAAATAAGCAGTTACTTATCCAGGATTGTATAAAAATACAACATTACACAGATTAAAGCTCCAAAATGTTCAAACTTGTGTTGAGAAAGGTAAACCTGCAGATAAAAAGCTGTTTCTCTGTCTAAAGTCTAAAGGTGGTCACTGCTGCTGCTGCTGCTGAGTCGAGGAAATGTGATTAAGTCACCTAACCGAGAGGACGAGGAGCCATTACAGATTTAATTTATGGGAGCTACCGCTTGGACTGTTGCAGTGGCAGAGGCCACCTTCTCCCAGTTTAGTGTCTCCATGTATGGAAAGAAAGTCGTGGAGACAGCAGGACTCATATACCATGTAGGTCAACATGTCCATCACATCCTGTCTAATTATGAAGCTCCTAATGTATTCATTTCACAAACATGCAAACGTCCAAAACTAAAAAAATAATAGAAATAATACAGCCTTTAAAACATATTTTGTATAAGTGTACTTTCACTGTTAAGTCACTTCTTAAAATGTAATTATTGTATTATTTATTTTTTCAATTTATTTACTTTACTCTTTGTCATGTAGCTCATTTAGCTTAGTGTTGTGCTTTTTTTTTTTAAAAGTTTAAATTATTGTATTTGTATCTTTTTTTCTTGAAAAGTACTTTGTCACTTGTTTTGATAATTGCTATTAGATAAAGTGTATTATTATTATCATCATTAAATATTATTATTGATATTGTTCTTATAATAAATATAATCGATATTAGAGCTATATTATTATATTTATATTATTATTATTATTATAATTAATAATAATAATAATAATAATAATAATACATGATCATTTATATTTTTTTGAGGTTGGCACTTTTCCTGATAATATCTGGCCTGTCACTTGTTTTGATAATTGCTATTAGCTAGAGTGTATTATTATTATTATTATTATTATTAATAATAATATATATATATAAATATATAATACATATATTTAATATTACAGTTAAATAGTATTATTATTAGTTATAGTTATATTATTATTATTAATTTATATATTAATAATAATAAATTATCATATATATTTTTTAAGGGTTGGCACTTTTCCTGATAATATCTGACCTGTGAGATTGTGAATGTTGACTTATTTCTTCTCTGCATCTGGCTGCACCGGCTCTGTTTAACACAAAAGCACAACAAAAGTTATTAGCTTTCAGAAAGTTCAAGCAATAGCTATAACTTAAAATTTAATTTTCACATCCGTAAATATTCAAAAAAGTTTTTTTTTAAACTTACGTTTGACCTCCAGCTTGCAGCTGATGATTGCTTCTCCGTGATCGTTCTTGGCTTTGCAGGTGTACACACCACCGTCAAAGTTTCCGGGCTTACGGATCTCCAGAGAGCAGATTCCCTGAACACACAGCTGCCTGTACTTGGGGTCCTCTCCGATAATCATCTGGTTCTTCAGCCACTGAACCTTGGGCTGCAGAAAACAACAGATGTATAAATGAGTCAAACGTGTGACTCTTGCACCTCACACATAAACAGCCAGCCGTGTTGTTTCTATTTATGTTTGTGCGACTTGACTGAAGTGGACACACAACACACACCCGGTTTGGGACTTTTATTGGCACTGACACGGGGCCACACAGGGAATGTTACACATGTGACCCCGCTTCCTGACCTGTCACCCTCATAGCGTCTCCTCCTCCTCCTCCTATTCCTCCTCTCTGGCTTCAAAAGCAAAGAATACCTCCTCTCTCTCTCTCTTCACTCTCCTCTCCTCTACGCTACCGTCCTGTTGGCGATCTGCTGGGATTGTGAGTCCAAACGCGAGGTGAGAGGCTCAGACAGCAGGCTAACAAGGCCAGGCGATGATCTTACACATTCTCAGCCCCGAGCCAACACACTGACAGCGACGGTGAGCGAGGAATGAAAGAGATGTTCGTTAAAAACTCTCAGTATTTCCCCTCCTCGACACCTCGATACGATTATTCAGCTGCTGACAGGAACGCCACTGATCGCACACTTCAAATAACAGCCAGCTGAACTTACATAACTGCCATTTCCCAAAACATACCATTAGGTTTTTAATGGGTGGCTTCAAGGGATTCAGTAATTTCCAAAAATTTAACCATTAAATGTGTAAAAATCAGCTTTCAGTCATTTTGTTAAGATAATTTATAGCCGTGTTTCCTTTAGGGGGAAGAGTGGCCACCGGGAAAGCCTCAGGCCACGGCCTCTCAAATGTCCGCTCACTCTGCGTGTTTCCGTTAAAAAAAGGCCCCCAGAGGGATTTATGAGACTCCGGGGGACGCAACTGTGGCCGCCGTCGCTAACTTTGCACAAGTAGCTGATCATAAACAAAGCAGCATGGCTAATTATGCACAGTCTCCACTGATCATAAACATAGTGATCGTGAATTAACCGGCATCGCTAACTGTCCGGTTCTTGTTGTAAACAAACAGAGATCGCTAAGTGAACACCTCCTGCAGCAGCAGGACATAGACTGTACTGCTACAGAGTTAACTGTTAGCCTGATAGCAATTTGCAGACTGGATGCTAAGGGTTTAACATCCCCTCCGGCTCTGCAGCTGGGAGAGACTGCTGCAGGAGGACTGTGCTGCTTCGACACACTGGCCCCCGCGGCTTGTTAAGAAGAGTAAGAAGGAGTCTCCAAAAGTCTCCAATAACACCAGAAAAAGTCACTGGATTTGTCGCCAGTCGCTTTTTTGAAAAATTGTCACTAAGGGGGTCTGAAAAATCGCTAAATATAGCAACAAAGTTGCTAAGTTGGCAACACTGCTTCACCGGCTTTTACAAATGGCGTGTGTTGTTGTGGCGTCGAGTACTACGTCACATCCTGATTAGCGTTCTATCTAATCAGCAACCAGGCTTTTCTCAGGGGAGAAAAAAGTCCCGTCAAAAGACGGCTCCAGACGGCTCATATTCACATTGGGGCGTTTTGGCGAGTGAGACCCGCCTCATTCCAGGTATTGGGCAGGAGTGGACACACCCTTTTTCAGAGTGAGCAATAGCCCAATTCATAGCGTTTTCAGTTTGTTTGTTGTCAGCAGGATTACAGCAATGGTCCACGGAAAGAACACATTCAAGTTTGGAGCAATAATTATTTTTACTTTCATTAATATCTGCAGATAGGGCATGACCTTGGCGGAGGCCTCTGCCGAGATCGTATTTTATTTTCTCTGGCAGATCTACGGAGAAGATCTGGTAACTCAGACAGCTCTCCACCTGCTGGGCTCGTTACAACCATTTATTTAAAACAAGGCGGGTTTATTAGGATGAGTGATGTCCAGCGCAGCTCAACCTGTCAAACTAGGCAGCGATGATCAAATTTGAATCAAGATTCTGTTGCTGCGTTGAACATTTCAATATGGTAGCTGATATACACAGGTGCATCTTAATACATTAGAATATCAAGGAGAAGTCAATTTCCAGTAGTTCTAGTCAAACAGCCCCAACCAAGTATTGAGTCATATAGATGGACATACTTTTCAGAGGCCAACATTTTCATATTAGACATACTTTTTAAAATTGGTCTTTTGTAATATTCAAATTTAGGTCTTCATTAAATGTAAGCCATAATCATTATATTTGGAAGAATAAATTAAGACATTAAATGTTTCATTCTGTGTATATAATGTGTATTTTCCACCTTTTGAATTGAATTACTGACATAAGTTAACTTTCTATGATATTCGAATGTATTGAGATGCACCTGTATATATACAGGTGCATCTCAATATTCATATATTCACATATCTCAAATATATACAGTATACAATATACTATAAATATATATTATATTATTATATATATATTCAAGACACTTATATTTATAAATATATCTTGCAGCAGTGACTACTCAACAATTTGATCCAATGAGCCTGATTCAACTGCCAATGTCACAGTGGAGGAACAAATAGATTTCATTCAGGTTTTATGGCAGTGCTGGATTACAGCAAATTTTTTGTGTTTCTCCCAATAAAACATGATGTATAGACTCTTTTGGTGAAGATAAAAGCCTATAAATAACATTATTGATAAAAGTATAGAAGGGAACTCATGTGGACATAAATCAGAAGCTCCTGTACCATGTCAGGGACAGGCTGAAACATATAAAACAATTTATGAGCTCTGTTGTCTGGAAACCAAACATGTGAGACAAACAACATGCAAACAGAGAAACTGTTTAACCCATTTAAGCTGGAAAGCATTATCGCATTTCTACCATTAAAAGCGGGGGCGCTGTTGCGTTATTCTACCATTAAAGCCAGGAAAGTGGATATGACGTTTTGTAGTATTTGTAGTTTTTTTCCACCTATTTTCGGTCTCTTGTCCAATGAAATGAATCAGAATACAGATATAACAGCTATAAGCTCTCAAATACTTTTTGAATTTCATTTCTATCTGCTACAGAGGCTGAAAAATCAATTATTTAGTAGGAAGTGTTGACACTTCTGTTGAATTTCCAGAAAAACTTCAGGTTTTAGGAGTTTGTTCTAAATTGAGGATGTTTCCAGAAAATTACAACAAAACAGAGTTCAATTGCTCACTTTTTGGTGTCATGAAACTGTGACGAACATGATACTAATTTATAAAAAACCAAACTGTTACTGTACCTTTGGGGATCCCCTGACGGAGCAGAGCAGCTTGGTGCTGTAGCCGACGGTGGTGGCTCTGTCAGACATGTTGGTGGTGAACTTGGGCGCCTCGCTGAAGTTGCGCTCCTTGTACTCTGGAGGTTTGTAGTCGATACCTGCAGCGTGGATGAGAAACACACTTGATCATGAAGCTCCTACTGAACACATTAGCTGATAAACTGTGTGTCAATACAGTCTACTTTTAAGTTTGGTTGAATTTCCGAATCAGTAACAACAGTTTATTTGATGTTTTTGTACCCAATGAACAATCTAAAGATTGGTTGCATGATTGCCATTTTGCACAATTTTAAGAATATACTGGATACACTGGTATTATATAAAACTAGAAGATCTAAGGAAAGCGTGTCAGGAAGTTGTCGAAATAACGCTGCAAAGTTAGGCTTTTTTTATGTTTCATTCAAAAAATTCACAGCAGTGAAGCTGAGAAAATGCTGCAGTTGTTGTCGTTCATACATGTTTGATATCAGTTCAGTTCAGTTTGACTGAATACTTTGTTGTTCAGTCTGTGGGTCAAACCCACAGACTGAACTTGTGCACTTGTGTGGGTGTGGAGAAATAAAAAGACTGAATTGAGATGAACAGACTCTCTTATTTGACAAAACAACCCTACATTGAATTTAATTTTGTGGACACAAAATGCAGTTAAACAGTTAAATCGCAATACTCACCATATCGCAAAATGCGGAAAATAGCAATAATATTGTATCATGACTCAAATTTTGGGATAAAAATCGTATTGTGGGGCCTCTGCTGATTCCCATCTCTACTGCGCCACATCTCAGACTCCTTTAAAAGGGACGTTTTTAGACTTTAAAGCTGAATGAATGAATATTACAGCGCCAGAAGTTAAGAAACTGTCAAAAACTAAGTTAAAAGTGTCCAGAAGGATCATTGAGATCGTAGCTTTGCAGGAAAAGGATACAAAGTAATGCATAACTGTCAGAGTCTCTGTTGCATTAAAGAGGAAGTTACCTGTCTTCAGGATCTTGGCCTCCTCCTTTGCAACGGTAGCGTCTTCGCTGATTCCACACTTGTTTTCAGAAAACACTCTGAACTTGTAGGTGTTGCCCATGATGAGGTCAGAGATGGTGGCATTCAGTCTGTGGTAATGCTCCAACACAGTGAACCAGTCCTATACACACACACACACACACACACACACCAAGGTTAGTATAGTTAACGAAAACTAACAAAATAACGAAAACTAGAATTGAAAAAACATTTTCATTAACTGAAATTAAAAAAAAAAAAGTAATTAAAAAAACGATAACTAACTAAAACGGTATTTTGTGGTTACAAAACTAACTAAAACTAGGTAAAATTATAGTGAAAATATCCTTCGTTTTTGTCTTTGTAAACTCTTTTCATACGTAAACCTTTTTGGTTGATATTAAATCTATTTCATCCATCTGGTTTTATGACTTAATAAACTTATTGGGGCTGAGATGGATGAGACAAAGGAAATAAAGGCAACATTTAGTGTGACTTTTTAATTCTCGCACCCAAAAAAAACTAAACTAAAACTAAGCCCCCCCTCCAAAAAAAAAATAAAATAAAAAAAAAAATAATTAAAACTAGCAAACTCACTCTAAAAACGAATTAAAACTAACTGTATCTGACCCAAAACCCAAAACTATTACAACCTTGACACACACAGCATGATTCAGGATTCACTGTGTGTAATAATTATTATGCAGACAGACAGACAGACAGAAAAAGAGACAGACAGACAGACAGACAGGCAGACAGGCAGACAGACAACCCTTTCATGCTGTAGACTTACTCCGGTCTTTTTGTCGGCCTTCTGGATTGTGTAGCCTGTGATTTCTGTGTTTCCGTTGTCTTTGGGTGCGGTCCACTCCAGAGCCACGTTGAAGCCCCAGGTGTCCACAACCTTCACAGAGGCGGGAGGTCCGGGAAGCTCTGTGAACAAACGACAGGTTTTTAATCTGATCTCAGGTAGAACAACTAATTCAATATTCCACAGCAGAGATGTAAAGACTGACACTGAAAACAGATTGATTGGCCGAAGAGGCGCTCTGTGTATCTGCGCTCGATTGCTCTGCCTCAACTACCCAGATGTTCGTCGCAGAAAATTGAAACTGAATTTTGCAAACTAAATTTGAATTGTGAGAATTGAATGTTTAGTTCCAAAATAATAAATCAAATTTCAAATTACAATTCAGATTCAGTTTTTCAATGCAATGATTCTAATTGAACAACACAAATTCTAATTATGTGATTCAAAATCTGTTTTTTAATGCAATAATTCAAGTTAAGCAATTCAAATTAAAATATAAATAATTCAAATGCAGTTTCTGGTGGCACATATTTCAGCCCATAGAAACCTGAATATTTTTTAAGAAGGCTAAAAACGCGTCTTTTAACTTTAGCCTTTATCTCCCTACTACAGACCTTACCCTCTTCCATGAAAAAACACACTGAAAAACAGCAGACATCACGGGCCACTGCAATACAAAATGAACACTGAAGGCTTCTTTCTTTCACAAACATAATAATAATTCAACTGTATATGACATAAAATGTTGCTGCTAAATGAAAATTCCTTGTTTGTATACACAAACACACCCACATATTTTGTTGTTTTATTGGTCTATTTATTACTATTTTCTTCTTTATTTATTCTATGTTTCACTTCTTTTTCTTTGTACTGAATGGGATTGCCCACAACTTTCGTTGTACTTTGTATAATGACGATAAAGATTCTGATTCTTTGATTCTGATACTTGAAAAAACTGTGAAAGAGAAGCCTACTTACTGAATATATATATATAAAAAAGGTTAAAACGCATCTTTTAACTTAGGCCTTTATCTCCCTAATACAGTTTTTATGCTCATTCTTTGTCTATTTCCATGTGAAGCACTTGCAATTTCTTTATTAAAATCACTTTGAGCTGCATTTGTTGTATGAAAGTTGCTCTACGAAGAAAGTATTATTATTATTAATTATTACTATCTCTGTTTACATCCGACCACATTAGGCCTATATTAGACCTTCTGTATTCTTTCGATATTATACATGTCATATACCACTTATATATTTAAATATTGATTAATTGATGTTCATACTACTACATGCAACAACGTATTTAACCTATTTAACATGATAAAATATATTTTCTCCAATGTGCAATATCTGTAAAAATGCAAAGTACTTTCAGGAAAACAAACAAACACAAATAATTACCATTAATAATAAATGCCAAATAGCAGAAATGTATGTATATAATGTATATGATGTGTATAGAATATATGTATATCTCTTATTATGTCCTATTTACTTCTATATCTATGTGCCTGTATCCTGAGCTGCTGTGACAACTAAATTTCCCCAGTGCGGGATAAATAAAGTCATATCTCGTCTCTTATCTTATCTTATTGCCGGTTCGAATCCCGGTACTGACAGGTCTAGGACTGAAGTGCCCTTGAGCAAGGCACCTAACCCCCCTGCACAGCTCCCTGGGCGCAGTAATGTGCTGCCCACTGCTCCTTGCATGGTGTGTTCACTTGTGTGTAAAAAAGGATGGGTTAAATGCAGAAGTTCAATTTCCCCATTGTGGGATTAATAAAGTAATCTTCTTCTTCTTCTTCTTCTATTAACATTTTGCTCACCAACGATCTGCAGGGTGAGGGGAGCCTTGTCCTCGAAGTCGTCCACCTTCACACACATCTCGTAAACTCCGGAGTCGTCTCTCTCGGCTGCGCGGATGAACAGGATGCTGTCTCTGTCGCTGCTGCGGATGTTCACCCTCTTTGTGTCCAGGGCCTGGCCGTTCTTTAACCAGGACACCACGGGTTTGGGTTTACCCTGGAGGACAAAAAGAATAAACATCAGCGACGAGCTCATTGAGTTTTGTTCATCGTGTGTCTACAGGACAGCTTACTGTGAAGGGGATGGTCAGGTTGATCTTATCTCCAACGTGAGCGACGTATCTCTGCCTGAGGAAACGCGGCAGGCGGACCTTGGGGCGATCTAGAGAGAAAAACAACAAACGATCAGGATCGTATCAGAGACGAGACAACACGGCATGAAAAGTGTCATGGAATTAATTTGAAGATGTATTTAAAATATCAGACATATGGCAGTTTAAATATGCATCAAACATGTTTTGATAAGCACACAGAAATCTGACCAACAGTCACAGTCTCTTTACGGGAAACTTCTGCTTGATTGAGATGTGAACAGCTCTGATTTAGGAAATCCCAAGTGTGCTCTTATATCAAGTGTTTTTCATAACAGGAAATTACAGGACGTTGAACCTTAGTTACACAGAAACAATGACACACGAACCTGCAAAATGAAAAAAGAGACACAGGGCGTTGTGTCTCTCAGTGTTGTTCTGACTTTTGGATTTGTCTATCATCTGTTTTTGAAACTTGCTAAATAAATCCCGCACAAGGCTGCTATTCGAATCTACCTGGTCGTCAGTTGTTTTTCTTTAAAGATTTTCTACAACAAAAGGATCTGTTAGGAGAGAAACAAAAGGATTTAACTTTCTTTTGTGAGCCACAAATCTTGAAGGAATCGATATACCGGCTGAGCTCATTTTAAGCCACTTTTATCCAGAGAGTTTTCACTGGTGCCATGAGGGTTCATCTGTGCTTAAACTGGTTGTAAAAGTCAGTTATTTTAAGTCTTTTTTATCTGTCTACTCAGTGGTGCATACCTTTCCTTTTCTTTATTTAACGGTGTGATGTGTTAAAGCAAGAACGTGGGACGAGTGGGACCGTCATAGATCATAATAAAGGTAAATAAAAATACTGAAGGACTGGAGTCTATTGAAGCAGGGGAGTTTGTATTTGTATTTTTTTTTTATTATTAGTTTGTATCAGTGCATGCTGGTATTTTTGCAAAATGTATTGCTTTCTTTATTTTTTTTAATGCTTGGTCGATTAGTGAATTGTTGCATCTGTTTAATGTACAAAAAATATTGAATAAAAAAATAAATAAAAAATTATATGATATATACTTTTTTTAACTTCATGGATTTTTATTTATTCTTTTATATTTTTGTAACATAAACAGATGCAACAATTCACTAATAGATCAAGCCTAAAAAACAAATATATATATATATAATATTTTTATTATTATTATTATTATTATTATTATTAATAATAATATTTTTTAAATATATATTTATTTGCATTACATTTTTTTTTAAATAAATATATGTATTCACTCCACCTCTGGGGACATTTTTAAATGAAACCTTATTTCTTTATCCGTTTAGTTTCTGTAATTTGTTTCTAATGACCTTGATCTATTTTAAACATTTTATTGTTTACTGTTGTCATTTTTAGTCTCACAAATTATTTGTTTGTTATTTTTTTGTTTTACTTTCTTATCTGTGTTGTTCTAATCTTGCTGCTCTGTGAAGCATTTTTGGCTGCATAACAGTATAAAAGGTGAGTTGAATTTGTTTATTAAATATTTAGTTAAACTTTAGCAAATTTTAACTGTGTTGCATCAATCATGTTTTTTTTCCCCTTCATAGTTTATTTTATTATATTTATTGATGTATTTCGTGGAAAAAAAGTACAGAAACAAACCATGGGGGGAAAAAATTAACGTCAACTTACCAAGCATTAAAAACGAAGTAGAAATGAGTAAGAACTTCTATAAAGATTAAATAATAATAAGAAAAATAAAATTTGTATCATATATACAACTCACAAAGTCCATAATGTCCAAACCAAATATTCACCCAGAGTAAATCAGATATAACAGAATGGGAATCTAAACCTTTAAAGATCTAAAGTGATAAGAGAGGATCAGAGGTGTTTCCCTGTCTCCCTCCATTAGCTTATATAATCATCATAAAAAGAGGATCATGACAGTTTCAAATGATACTAAAGCTGCGTCGAGGCTCATTGGTAGAAGTGATTTGGTGAGAAGCACCACCTGCTGAGTCCAGCACAGCAACATTTGTCAGGACTCTAAATAAAGAAAGCGTCCTGCAGTATATCACCTCGCCTCCTGACACATGATGGGAGGCTTCAGTTACTCCCACTCACACCAGAATGCATTAAAATCTCAGATAAATTAAGCAGCTGATTTGTAATTATAAACTGGAACATGAAGGATTTGGTGAGAAGACTTTAAGATGTAAATGTGCATCTGTGTATCAGAATACAACTACAGCATGTTAAGTGTCTTATCACTTCATTCGGAGAGGATTAAACTTAATGAACATTCTCCCTGTAAAGTCTGTGGCATGCTTCAAAATAAACAGTGAATCTCTGGAAGTGTCATGAGATTTGGGCGTCACCTGAGAAGTTAGCTCCGTGTCCACCACCCCCACCCGCTGGAATTTACCAGCCACCCCCCCCCAACCCCCTATCTCCTGAGCACCACCTGCTCACACTCAGATCACTTGTCGCCATCGATCTCGCAGAAAGCACCCTGACACTCCCCACAGCATGAATCCTGACCGGGGATCACAATGCCATGCCGACCCCTCCTCAGACAAATCTGTGCTAATAGCGGGGACATCCCAGCTATTTTTCCTCCAAAGCTTTGTGGTCGTTTTGTCGGAAACCATTCATGAGTTGTTTCTATAAGCGGCGGACCTCCTGCTATGGTGTACACGGACGTGACTCTTGAATAATTGCCAGTCCTGCTGGGATCGAGTTGCCATTCCTCTGTGTTTGGCTCTCCATTACGCATAACGATGATTTGTGAGTGAGCCCAAGTAACGCAGCTCCTCTTTTTAAAGCCCTCGGGGTCTAATCATCGTTTTACCGGCAAATACATTTAGATATATCGTCTGTGATTAGCACCGTAAGGTGTACCGCGTCAGTAAAACCCATCAAGTGTGTAATTCTCACACTGTGGTGAGGTGGATCAAGTCAAAGTGGAGACGAGTGAGAACGCCTCAGTTTTAAACTGTTAACACTTCAGGTATGTGACAGCGGGACTCGCACAGCTGAGAAGAAAACATAGCTGAGCTGCTTCAGTTTGTCTCCTGCACTTTACTGCTCCCCTTTACCCCAACGACTGCTCTGTAAAGTAAAGTATAGTTCGTGTCAAATAGAAGATACAATATTTGACTAACTTTACAGATAAATTAAGCCAAACATGGAGCATAAGAGAGGAGAAGTTAAATCCCACAGATTACTCAGAGACTCAGTCTATCATGTGTCCTAATGTAATAACCCCATTAACATTTTAAACTAGAACGGCACTCAGAGATCACAGACCTCCGTCAAGGCCGCTGCTGCATTCACATGCTCCTGATTGTCACATTTACTACGCTGACAGGTTGTTCTTCTGACTTTGATGTGTTCATGAGCTACAAGTCATATTGTAGAAACAACATGGACGCTGCAAAGGAGAAATGTTGCTTCTTTTAGTGCTTTAAGAACACGTTGGTGGCTGTTATTTGTGTGACAACAAAGTTCAACGGATCAGATTAGCCAAGAAACATGGTCAGGAACTACTTTTTCCAAGTATACCAACACTGCATAAAGGCAGCACAAATTGTCTTTCTTTAAATTTAAATGAATGGGCTTTTCCTCGGCCCATGCTACATCATTTCATGAAAATCGGGTCAGTAGTTTTTAAGTAATCTTGCTGACAAACACACAACATGACCTCCATGGCAAAGGTTATAAACATTTATACGTCTTTAAAAATAGACCAGTTTGCAATTTGATTTTATGTCTTGATCATGTGGATGTAGATGTGTTAGATGCAGATTAATGTCTTATCTGGGGCCAACATTTAGAGAACAAGACTGAAAAAATGGCCTAATGATGACTTTTAGAGTCTGATTTCTTACTAATTTGTGATGACTTTGTCTCAATAAAGTTTATAGTTATTATGTTTGTATGTTTTTGTGTATGCAGTCTTTAGTGGCTTTCATATTCACCTCATTTTCTATTTAGTAAATAATGTATTTGTGCATAGATTTGGTTTATTAAGTTCTCTCACTTTTCTGGGCCCATTTAGTAAACTTTCCACTGTTTCCTGTGTTTTCCTGTACGTAGTGAATGCTCAGGTTGTTTACTTTTCTTTTAAACATTACTTATCCATGTGATGCATCTGAGCTTCCATGTTTTGGAATTATAATGTTTTTCTCCCATATATCTGACATACAATGTTTATTTAATGATTGTTCTTGTTTTTTGGGTGTCTATGTGAACTGCAAAAGTGGATTTTCCTATTTTATGCTGCTTTCTACCTCTGGTGCACATTAAGTTAAAGGTGAGCATTGAATTTTTTTGTTTTTATGTTGTGTAAAAATGTGATCTTTCACTTTTATTGTATAACTTATCAACTACTGCAAAGAGAGCTCTGCTTTCAGCTGGCCATCGATTATTAAATAAAGGTATCTATCATATATCTATCTACATTTGTTATGCTGTAATTGCACATTGAGTTATTTCGACACATGGAGTTATGTTTCAGCTGCACGTTGCACGCTTCTTACCAGCGACCTCCTTCACCAGGACAGCCTCGGGGAGGGCGAGCGGCGGGCTGCGGCCTCCGGCGTTCACAGCCACCACACGGATCTTCAGACGGTCGCCGGTGGTCTGGTTCTTGATGACGTAGCGGCAGGACTTCTGCAGGTCCTCATTGACTGCTTTCCAGTCCTCAGCTGAACAGGAACATAAAAAAAATTTAGGACAAACTGACACTATTCACAGATGTGTTTATTTTGATATTACAGGATAAAGACTGTGATCAGAGAGTGTGCTGCTGGGAAATCTGCAGATTTAATTCACACAGAATTAACAAATGGGGACAGTAAGCGATGTGTGTCGTGCAGCTTTGTAACGGAATTAGACTGATTATGTTTGACACAAATCATTATTATGGTATTAGACGTGGAATTGCTGCTCAGTGGGCGAACAGCTTGCCCTGTCGGCTAAATCGAGCCCGCGCTGAGCAGCCGCTGATATTAGCTTAGGGCTGTAAGTCTAAAAGCAGGACCTCCAGCGAGAGGTTCAGCTCCTGAAATGCCTCTTTCCTTGTAGGGAGAAGTTAGGTAGCTCATGATATAACTCTGCGAGTGACACTTCAGGGACAGCTGCAACCGATATGGCTGACCCACATTAAAACAGCAATTTAACATGTTCCCTGGTGCCTTTAAAAAGCATTGAGACTGTATAGATAGCGATATAGAGATCACAGATTTAATGATACTTCCTGTAAAAAAGTAAAATTAGCTGCAGAAATGAAAGCTTTCAAAAGGTCAGCTGGCATTTTTGTCACAGTGTATTAATAATCTAACACACAGGGCAGCGTTCAGTGTACCCGGTCCAAAGCAGAGCAGGACTTACTTCCATCCTTGCAGATTTCAATGGTGTATCCATCCAGACCGGAGGGTCCGACCACCTCTGGCTGGCTCCAGATGATGGTGACGGAAGTGTCGTTCTTATCCTCAATGAACAAATCCACAGGGATGCTTGTAGGCTCTGAATATGCAACAAAATAATTGTATTATTCAGCTGCAAAGTGGCAGAAATTGATTCAAAGTCGAGGTTCAGAAAATGTGATGATGTAGATCTTTACTTTAACTCGGGATGCACCTTTTCCAACCCCAATATCAATAACAATACCAGTACTGATCCGATATGTGTTTATTATTGAGCTTTAAGCATCAGTGTGTTGAAGCGACTGGGATCATTCTTTAATGTATAAGGGCAACATCAGGCTTGAAAATGTAACTAATAAATATATATAGATTTAGTTGTAGTGAATTACTGTTAAGTGAATGCATAATAAAGAAATGAATCAAACAGATCGAGCTATCTGAATCTGTATCCAGTTCCGGTGCATCCCAACTTTTAACACTGAAACAAAAAAAAAAGAAGTGAAGAGAGAAGATTCTTTTCACTTGTTTCCTTCCTGGGTGGAGGGTTACCTTTGGGTGGAGGTGGTGGAGGTGTGGGTGCTTTAGGCTCTTCTGGTGCAGCTTCAGCAGCTTCAGCTGATGTTAAACAGGCATTTGCATGATTATTATTATTATTTGCAGCGTGTAATGAGCAGAGCGATGCCACAGCATCAAATAAAATCCAGTTATGAACCTCACAGCTCTACTGTGCTAATACATAAAAAAAAGCTTTTTTTTTATATCCATTTTGTCTGAAAAAAAAGGAGGGAATCAGGAACATGTTGTGCTTTACCATCAGCAGGTGCTTCGGAGTCAGCAGCGGGAGCGCCATCCTCTGCGGCGGGAGCGGCAGCAGCTATTATTAAATGTTAGATATTAAAAATTAGCGCGTGAAGCAGATGGTGACATGTTTTAACAGCAGAGTGATCACAGAGAAGTCAGTTAGTGCCGTTACCTTTAACGTAAAGAGGGTGAATATTCAAAACGGACTAATTTATCTTATATCTGTTGTGGCTCATGTGATTTTCTTTACCATCAGCGGGGGCCTCAGCGGGGGCAGCTGGCGTTTCTTCTGTAGCGGGAGCGGCGGCTGGTGTTAGAGGTTAGAGCAGGTCAGTGAATGTATAACAATTTGAAAAAGTCAATTGTGATTTTTTTCAAAATGTTATGAAAGAGGTTAAATCTATTCAAATAGAAAATGAGAAGTTATGAGTTATCAAGTGGTGATTGAGACACTCCTCTCATACCATCAGCAGGGGCCTCGGCGGCCTCGGCGGGAGCTGGCGTTTCTTCTGTAGCGGGGGCGGCGGCTGATATTAGAGGTTAGAAGATATCAGGATTAGATATTAGTGTCAGTAGCTGGAATGCAGGAGGTGGCTGGCTCAAGATTTACTTAATAAAATGCATCTTATTCCACTTTTTTTTTACCCTCAGCTGGGGCCTCGGCAGCAGGGGCCGGCGCCTCCTCTGCAGCAGGAGCAGCAGCTGACATTAGACGTTAGAAGATATATGCATTAGGAGAAGTTATATGTTAGTGCAGGAGGATTAATAACACAAGATCTAATAGTCTGTTTAACCCTCAGCAGGGCCCTCAGCTACAGGAGCTGATATTAGAAGTTAGAGGACATTTAGCCATTAGATATTAGTGAAGCTATTTCTTAAGGTTTTTTAAAAATGCAAGATCTTCTGTGTTCGTGAAGCTATCTTTCACTGTAGGAGGTGCACAGGTGAAAAGATATATCATACAAGATGTGTGTTAATACACTGATAGCCTGGTTTTACCATCAGCAGGGGGCTCAGCTGCAGCAGCCGGGGTTTCTTCTGCAGCAGGCGCAGCAGCTGATAGAGGTTAGACAGATATCAGTAGGTACGTAACATTTTGAAAACGTCATAATAATGATGTTTTCTAAATGTTACGAAAGAGGTGAATATGTTAAAAAGAAAAGAAAAGAAGAAAAAGTTAAAGTGAAGAGAAATAGGTGACTCCTCAGGGTGTCATACCATCGGCGGCGGGCTGTTCTGCAGCAGCTGGAGCATCAGTGGGAGCAGCTGATGTAGATATTAGATGTTAATATTAGAAACAGTGAAGAGATTTTTAATGATTTTTTAATATGCGTTATACGATGTGATATAAAAGGGAGCACATCAAACCAGTGCCACCACCTTGAACCTTTTTATTTTCATATTTAGGTGGATTGATTTTTGCTCTTGAGGCTTCAAGGTGGAGTTTTCACTGAGGTATATAAGCGCATATTAAAAACTCCTTGACAAGTTAACATCACACAGTTTTGCAGAAGGAGAGCAATGCGCGTTTGGAGCGCATTTGAAGCGGAAAAGGCGCACGTGTTTGACGCTCAGTAGCTCGGAGACCAAGCAAGCGGTTTTTATGCAGTAATCATGCATTTTCCGTTTACCGTCGATCTCTATATTTCCTTACCACCAGCACGTTCACGCTGCGTAAGTGTGCGTAAAAGTTACCGCGTGCTTACCATGAGGTGAACCGACTACTTTGGCTCTAATTAAAAGGTTAAACAACTAATCCAAGGCTCATCCGCTGAGAAATACACTGAAGATGGACTGTAATGCGGTTATAACCGGTAAATTATGGCTCTCTCGCCGCTGCGCTCGGTGCATTACCATCTGCGGGTGGAGGGGTGGGGGCTTTGGGCTCCTCAGCTGGTGGGGCGGCGGCGGCCTCTCCCTCGGCGGGGGCCGCCTCAGCAGGTGCAGCTTCTCCCTCAGCGGGGGCTGGAGCAGCTTCAGCCGGGGCAGCCTCGGCAGGAGCGGGCTCGGGGGCCGGCTCAGGAGCCTTCTCCTCCTTCTTGGCTGGTTCTTTCTTAGCCGCCTTCTTGATGGGGGCAGGCTTGGACGGCATGTTGGCGGTTGCAGCTAATTCCCAACTCGGTTAAGTCCTCAAAAACTAGATCCAATGCCGTTATTTCTGCGGGGGTGACATGGTTATATAGGGCCGAGCAGGTCCAGGCACCGCCCCCAATGAACGACATGTAACGGATACTGAAGTGCAGGTCTGACTCAGACCTGCATGTCTGTTTGTCTCACTCATTAACTGCATCAGTAACTGAGCCACCACATTAACCTTAACCTACTTACATAAAATATGTCATACAAAACACACAAACAGACAAAACATGTGAGATATGAAACTTTACCAATTATAGCTATAGTTGGAATTTATGGTTATTATTTATGTGGTATGATGATTATGTTTATGATACTCAAATCACCTGATTAAAAATTAAATTAAATAAAATAGCATTACATTGTATATGATTATAACAGTGATTCTGCACTGTGCCACGGGTCTTTAAAAAGTTTTCAGATTAAATGTATGAATGATGATATAGCCTATAAATGAAAATTCTTATGGTCTACAAATGTAATTTCTTATTTCGATTCATGATTAGACTTTTATCAATCTCAATTTACTTACACAAACTATTTTTAGGCCTATTTTATTGACGTTCCAGGCTAGGGATATAATTGTTTTGTTTTTTTCCCCCAATAAAAAAAAGAAAAAAAAATCCAATTGTTCTAATAGACCATATGCGTTATGTGAGAATCATGTTTTTTGACTTTTCAAGCGCTTTCAACACCATCCAACCCAACATACTCAAAAATAATCTCACAGAGATGGGAGTGGACCTTTCCTTCATCTCCTGGATCACAGATTACATGACAGGAAGACCACAGTATGTCAGGTTGGGGAACTGTGTTTCTGGGACATTAATGAGCAGCACAGGGGCTCCACAAGGCACTGTACTGGCTCCATTCCTGTTCACACTGTACACAGCGGACTTCAAATACAACTCTGAGTCCTGCCACATCCAGAAGTACTCCGACGACACTGCTATTGTGGCGTGTATCAGGAATGGACAGGAATCTGAATATAGGGATCTGATAAAAGCTTTTAGTGACTGGAGTCACAAGAACTATCTCCTACTGAACACCTCAAAGACTAAGGAAATTATCATAGATTCCCACAGGTTCAAGCCCCCCCCTTCAGGCAGTGAATACCTGTGGGGTGGACATGGAGGTGGTGCCAAGTTATAAGCATCTAGGTGTTTACCTGGATAATAAGTTGGACTGGTCCCTAATCACAGACGCGCTTTACAAAAAGGGGCAGAGCCGCCTCTTTTTCTTAAGGAAGCTCAGACCTCTGGACATGTGTAGTAAAATGCTGCAGATGTTTTATCAGTCTGTGGTGGTAGTGTGTTGTTTTATGCTGCAGTCTGCTGGGGAGGCAGCATCAGACACAGAGATGCAAGGAGGTTGGACAGACTGGTCTAAAGAGCTGGCTCACACTGGAGGAGGTGGTGGAGAGATGCACTGTCAAGATGTTCAAGGCCATCCTGAAATACCCGGATCATCCGCTACACAAAACCTTTATGGACCAAAAAAACAGCAGTGGATGGCTCCGCTCTCTCTGTGTTGCAGGACGGAGAGATACAAAAGAGCCTTCGCTCCTACAGCCATCAGGCTGTCTCATTCTAACAGACTAACTGAATTTCCCCTCGGGGGTAAATAAAGTAATTTTGATTTGATTGATTTGATTTGATGAGCAGGTCTGCTGTATGTTCTCTGTCTCGTACGAAGTGCTTTGCTGAAAAAAAAAGATCTACCTTAAAACATTCATTATTACTTAAAGCAATTGCAATAAAATACATATAAACACTATATTTTACCAACTAACAGCACCGTCAACCAGACACACAAGAAGCAACAGAATAAATATAACATGTATTTTATTGATTCCAACAACCAGTGATAGGTGGATGAAAGCCTTCAGAAACATGCCTTATCCATTTACAGGATCCAACTCTGAACAAATATAACCTTTCTCTCAAGGATGATTTTTTTTTTAAATGTTTCCCCTCCTCAATGATTGTTGCCGCATCCAGAATGCCGACCCTATTTACAATCTTTACAATGATGCCCTGTACAAAATAGAGAAATTAAGTTTTACAAAGGATTCCTTAGAAAAAAAAGAAAAAAGAAATATCAAATATTTTGAGTATTAAAAAGGAAAACATTATCTAGAATGATTTTCCTAAACAATACATTAATGTTAACATTTTTTCTCATCACACAGCAAGTTTACATGCATTTACAACACTTAGAAACCCTTAACATTTGCACGTCAGTGACATTAGATACCGCATAACATTTTTTTAAATCTTAGTTTAGTCCACAACAAGCTTTGCAAAAATATGACTATTCAGCAACCTGTATTGGCCCAAATGATCAGATTCATCTCGTTATCTGGTTTGATTCTACATAAAATTAACAAACAGTGAAGTGCTGATTCTTGCCAACTATTTCAGGCTCATAATTAGATTTTTAAACCTTTTTTTTGTTTGTTTATCGTCATTGGACCACTTACAAATCCACTTATGATACTTTTGTTGCCATTCATAAGGACAAAACACATAAAACAGCTTCCAAACTGCTTAATTTTCTTAAACTATGAACCTATCTATGAACCCTGTTCTAAATGCAACTCCAAACAAGTCCTCCACTCTTTAAGGCTCAGTCCCACCTGCTACAAAAACAAGCTCCCATTTTTTGTCCCATGGTGCAATTTGGTCCAAATTAAGAACTCAAAGACAGACCAGATGAAAACACACTGCGTTCGCTTGTGAGGATCAGACATTTGCTGATTGCCAACACCAGTAGAAGTTGCTGCATAGTCGTGATACACTAATAAGCAAACACAAATCACAGCTACTACAGAGCAACAGGCACAACAACCAGTGAATGAGATGAGAAGCTCGAGCTGATGGCTTTTGTTTACCTGCAGAAACAGACCAGGGTTGGTAATACTGTCCGATATATTTACAATAATTGACATTATTCTCAATTGGCGAGAGAGTCACCGGATATTTGGCATCTTTTTTTGCTCTTTGACGTCTTTAATTCATTCATTTTTAATCATTTTTTATACAAGCGACCAATCAGAGCTGCGGACTAGCTTGAAGTTTTGTTCTCAGCCTTTATGCAAACTGTGCAATAACGAAGCAAAAAGCAGCTCAGATACAATTTATAACTTTCTAATCGAGCTGTCATAAAAGTGGTCTGACATTCATTTACAGGATTTATGTACATGTGAAGTTTAGTCTGAGCACCTAAACAATGACACGGTTTGGGATGAATTATTCCGACAACACTTGCACAACCACTTTGTCTGCCATTTACTCCATTCTTTACAAAAAAAATCGACATAAAAGTACCTTAAAAAGTGTTTAAATCTTTGCCGTGGGACGACGACTCTCCATAATCACTTTTGTTACCGTGTCGTGAACCCAAAGTGTTCTCGAATATAAATACCGTACGACATCAACATGGGCGTACACCGCACAATGTCTCACATGACTTCACTGTCTAATGTCTTCAACACTTCTTCAACAACACGTCCTAAAAAATATCAGAAATTATCTTCCAGATCTATTTCACATTACTTTTTAGCGTTGACAGTTCTACTGCATGACACAAAACTGTTTGCTAACCTACCCTGAAAGTCTACGTGATCTTTATTCAACACTAAAACAGCTCGGGACATTTTTTTAAAAAGCACCATATGTACCTAAATGATGAGAACAAGCAAGATTTTCTTAATTTCTCTTTATGAAGTGCATGTTGCAAATAAAAATGGGCATAGGTAGCTTTAAAGTCACTCTACTCAGACATTGGTAAAGTGTTTTGCAGTGGAGCTTTGTGATAAGGCCTTTAAAAGCACCTACTACATGATTTATACTGTTAAATTGTTGTTTTTATAAGTGTTTTTCTATACATTCATAGTTAAACTTAAACCACTAGCATGACAGTCAATATGCATGATTAAAGTACAGTATTTGGTTCAGTATATTAGATATTTGCACCAACTAATATAGATAAAATAACTGCGATGTAGCCTGATTGTATGTACATAATATATACAGAAACTACTCTACTACTGGGGGGGGAAAGATTTGAAACAAATGTACTCTTTCCTAGATGAATATTATAGAAAAAAATCTGAATTTGATTCAAATAGATTTAGCTCAATCTGTTTAATCAGAGGGTGTTTTGTTATGTTATATTCTCCCTGTGTAATAAGTATCTAATACCTGATATATATGGCAGCATTGGTGACACTTGTTTGACAATATAGCAGCTCCTAAAACTAAATTAAGTGCTTGGAAAACATATACTGTATACTGTGCAGCGACAAAGAGGTTTTGTTTCATGCAAAAGAGTATGACAGCAAGTTTAATTTTTCAACTTATAAGCCATAAAAATGATAAATAAGATGTAAAACATATACCGATAACTGTTCCTATAATATGTTATCATTTGATATTGTAAAAAAAAAAAAGAAGATTAATTGAAATAAATAATGTAGAAAGTTGAAGAAATAGCTGATTCCTGACTGTCTTAGCTGGGGTGATATTGAAGGAAAGCACCAGTAAACTCTGCTGAAGTTGAGGTGACACTGACGTCTTTGTTCTTAAGGCATTTTTCTTTGTTTCACCTGCTCAGGTTGTAAAGTTCAGGATTGCATATGTATAAGATTTGGCCGTCAAAGACTTATACAGTAGATATGTACCGAGGAACTTTGCAATAAATAGTAGCATTTTTTATGCTGTCATACTCTTTTTTCCAAAACGAGTCACCGTAATAATAGAGAATAGCTCCTGTTGACAAGCACTCCATGTCCCATGATGCACTTGAGCACGACACGGGATGGACTGCATGTGCTGTTGCAGAAATCACCTGAAGTCTAAGTGCTGAGAAGTGATCTATTAGCACCGGTCTAAAAGCACTAACGAGTGCTAGCGTGGTGGTAAAGGGATCTGAACTGAAGTGAAAGTTTTCCAGTCAAATATACAGGAACGTAATGGAATATAGCTTTTCATTCAATACTTGTGAACAGTCTGTTGAAAAATACTGGATGTAATGAAATGGTGTGTGTTATACCTTTAACCTACTTTAACTGTTTCTGAGGGATCATTTGTTTCCTGAATGTGCACTGCGTCATCACAGCAGACAGAAAAAAAAGCAGACAATTTGAAGTGCTAAGTGTGAAGTGTGAGCTTTGTGTTCAAAGTTTAGGCAGGCTGGGGTCTTCTTTGTCTGGAGATTCAATGTAATTGGCAGCCTCCTGAAGCTTCAAAAGCATTGCCATCTATAAACAGAGAAGAAAGAATCAAGAAATCAGCAAGACTAAAGCATCCATTTCAGTTTCAAGCATATAAAGGGGACACATGATGCTCATTTTAAGGGTCATAGTTGTATCTTGGATTTCTTCTTGAACATGTTTACATGCATTTAATGTTCAGAAACCCCCACCCTCACATTGACTGAAAATATGTTATGGCTGGGCGATATGGCCAAATCTATCCTGATATAGGTTATTTTATAGCTTGCAAATCTATTTATATCTTGTGATTTATCATAGTATATAGCAAAGTATATATATTTTTTTATTGTTGCTGAATAAACAAACGGTCTACATTAAATGGCCACATGGGAACAACAGTTTTTGTACAGTCTTGTGTGAATTAACTATTTGATGGATGAAAAGTGCTCATTTAATTTCTAATTTAATTAAGAACTTAAATGAAAAATGTGTAAAACAGTTTCAAGTGAGCTTAAAGAAAAATAACATCTACACGGCCGCCCATAAAGTTGGAATAATTGTGTTTTCAGATACAATCATCTGTTATTGTGGTCTTATTTTCATTGTGATATGTTTGGAAGATTAATAACATTTTGAGAAGATATACACTTTATCTGTCAAGAATAAATCACATTCATTCACACAATCACTGCAAGGAAAGAGGTAAAAAAATATTTGATTCCAACTTAATCGCTGACCATGTACATACACATAACAGATTTTTAGATTTTAGGTGAGTGTGGGCTTGTTATTATGGATTTAGACAAGGTAAATGTGTATCACAATATATTGATTTACATGATTTAATTTCAATATGTTTACATTGAAAGATGATAAATTATCAAATTGACTTCTTGCCCAGCCCTAATATACCTGTATTCACCCTGTCGGTCTCTCTAAACTCCTGAAAAAAGCCCAGTCTGCTCTGATCAGCTTGTGAGAAAAATATGGCTGGATAAGTTCTCAAGCAGTGGATGGAGTTACTCATATAGGAGGTGGCATTTTTTAATTGGCCTGCACATGACATAGCAAAGGGAACCAAATCTGAATGGCATGTTGAAACATGTTTTATACTCTAGGCAGCCAATAAAAACTGATTGTCTTATTTCATACTTTGCAGGTTGGTAGGAACTCCAGACACCCAAAGCTATGTGAACACGAGCTGGAATTTTTTTTTTCATAATATGTCTCCTTTAACAAAGCTTATAACTCTGACGTGACGATCTCAAAGTGCTCTGTTACCAGTGGATCAGATTCCATGGAGCTGGGTGGAGTCTCCTTGTGAGGCCTCTCCTCACAGAGCTGCCCGGGGCTGCTGGAGCCGATGCTGGGCGGAGGCAGGTGGAACAGCTTGGCCTGGTCCTGCTGGGCAGATGGCCAAGGCAGCGTGCCCCTCACCCACTCCACCGGGTCCTCCCATACCGCCTTCTGGCCGTGGACCTGAAGCGTCACAACATACCACAATGGTAAAATTAGAGTGCCACATTTCCTGTGAAAGGGGAAGCCACCAGCACTCTGAAGAAGAACTTAATGCAAGCTTGAAACCATTTTCTGAATTTGTTATCTGCGGTTTCTGACCTTGATGCCGTCCTTGGCCCCCTCCTGCAGATAAGGAATAATAGAGTGGTTCCACAGGTCAATGAACCACGATCGAAACTCATCCACCGTGACTGGACAGGACAGGAAAAAGCAAGGGCCTGAGGAGACACGGGAGGAGAAAGAAGAACACTGAGGAACACATTTTTACTTTATTCACATGAATAAAGTTCTCAAAATTCCCTCCAAAATAAAAAAAGCTGTTTCTTCTCTGTCCTTTTAGAGTATGTTTCATACCGATGAGAAAGTCTGACGTGCTGTGCTTCTCCAGGAAGGCGTGCAGATGATACCACAGTTTGGGCACCCAGTCCAAAACCCTGATCAGGTCCTCATTGGTCAGGCTCCTCTCATCCTCCGACTCCATCAGCTTCCTGTGCAAGTAGCGCACCAGGAAGCCGTTGGCTGGCTCCACATTGTTGGAGAAGGTCACCATCCTGAGATGATGAAGAGGCATGTGCAAAAAGAAAATTTAATTTTAAAATACATAGTTTACGGTTTAAGTTATTGGTTTTCAATTGGATTGAAATCTACAAATGGTTCTTCCTATATTTTTGACTGAGGTACCCAATTAAACCACCAATATCAGAAATAGAAAATTCATAAACAAGTTCTGATTTTAGTCTTTTTAGTTCAAATTCACATGGCTATTTCCTCTTTCTTCATCAATGTGACAGTATCATTCTGTTATTGCAAAATCTGTCAGAAGCAGTTTGACAGTATATAATTTGTAGACACCTTGTCCATGAACCTTGTTTTTGATGTGGGGTTTTTGTTTTGGTGTTTTGGTGTGGAATAGAGGATGTTTTTATTTATTTTTGTATACCTCTTTCAGTAGTGGGTTAACATGTTGCATGAATAGCCATCATTTTTATAATGAAAAACCTATTTATGTGTTTAAATATTTATTGCCTCATTTATTTATTTCAAGATTCATTTTAAAGCCATATGTATTTATTTCATAGGCATATACATTGAATTATTTGTTTCATTTTACCTTGAATGGCATTCCATAGTTTGTCAACTTCAGACTAAAAACATTAAAAGTAAGTGATGACTGTCACTTACAGAGAAGTGAAATCAAACTGTATTAAATCAGACTGTATCAGATCTCATATAAACACATTAACTCCCAGCTTACTATTGACCTGCTTCAAGAAATGTTTTATTTTATTGACTTGTTTACTCCCCAGGGAGCTTCAAGTCTAACTTCAAGTGTAATTTAGAGAAATTCAACCACCACAAGACAATACTGCAGGAGGAAGGAAAGACTTCCACACCCGTTCCTTTCACCAACCTGAAGCTGAGATGGAGGCCGTGGTTCGCGATCATCTTCACTGGCTGATTGCTTGTTCCAATAATGTAAGGACTAAAAGACAGGGACAGTATTAGTTACAATAAATTATCCCATAAAAACTCTGACAGCTACTTTCTGTCTGTGCATGTGGAGCGTACCATTTGTGATATTTGCAGGTGAGAGCGCCATTAACAAGTTCGCTAATGGAAGCAGGCCCATGAATGTCATCCAGAATAACGACCAGCGGTATTTCTGACGTGCTGGTTTCCCGATCGATTTGATTGGCCAGGTTGGAAAGATAAAGCTGCAGATCCTGGAGGTGAAAAAGAGAGAGCGAAACAGTGATGAAAGGCAGCCGACAATAATCTGGTGTTTACAGAATCATATGCAACATCACTTTCTGTCACCTTGCAGGACTGGCGGTGCATGTTGAAAGTGACCACGATGCCTTCTGTGACTTCGCGGGCGCTGCGGTCCACCAGGTACTCAGCCAGCCGGGAAGCGAGGTAGCTTTTACCCGTCCCGCTCGGCCCAGACAGGATGAGGCGGCGGTGTTTGAGCAGCAGACTGATGTAGTGTTGCATCATGGGTTTGGGAATGAGAGTCTCAAATACCAAGCTGTCCACACACTTCTCCTTCAAACCTGAACATGGTGAGAAAAAGATAAAAATGGGCTGTGTAATTAGCAATAAACCTGATGACTATCTGCTATTTACCCAGCAGGAATTAGAACGGGTGATAAACTGTTTGATACTTGATATTTAAGTGCTTGTTACAATTTCTGTTAATATCCAAAACAAATAGAATATACGAACAGGAAGAGCTTAGGTAAGAAAATATTGTGATTCACAAGCAACATGGAGTTCAAACATTTTGCTCTAAAAATAACTTTGCATCAAGTGTAGGGAGTCTGTGCAACCCCCACCAGCCTGCAGGAGTCTAATGTTCCGCCTTAGCATCTATGGGGCCCGCGTGTCTGAGGCTGGGCGACCAGCTGGGCCTGGCTGCACAGAGATCATGTTACCCAGAGCCCTGTCTGGGCTGCCGCTGATTTCCCAGCTCTCCCAGCACTTCGCTTCTTGCATTCCTGCATGCAAGAGGTGCGGAGGAGTCGACTATCAGGCCAGAAGCTCGACCCTCCTCAGTGGTCACGGCTCTGGCTTGGAGTCACTGATGGGCCCCACATATGTGCATCTCCCAAACCAAAACACTGCTGATATAGGACTATAATGTAGACAAGTCACGTAAATCTGTAGTAATTGTGGCAATTTTAAGTTTGTATGCATAATTTGACCATGTAAATCTAGAACTGTGGTTATTTACAGAGAAAGAAATCATAATAGAGGGCATTAAATACATTAAACCTTTGGACTGGAGGAAGAATAAAGAAATGGAAGATTTTTGGATCCAACGACTGGATGCATTAAAGTATCCTGGTCTCAATGTGGGTGGACTTCACGTTTTCTGTAATTCTTTTTCCTTGTAAAGGCTTACCAGTTTACTCACAGCATATGTTGAAACCTATAAATGAAATGACAAGTTTCCCCCCCCCATTTATTTGACTGTCATATTATTTTTTGGGTCATGTGACTTCCTCTTATCTGAATGTCTAAAGCGATGACTGAGACATTTTGGCATTTCTAATGGTTCAGCCACTAAAATAAAGGCTTTTTATTATTTTTATTGTTACATCTGTCTTCTATTTTGCAGTGCCTGGGTTTCCTTCCTGTTTATCCTGAAGCAAAACACAATGTTGCTGAACCGATGAGTTCATCTGCTGCCACGGGGTCATTTGAGTTTCTGTTTTGGTCCCTAACGAGGACAGATTACAGCTCAACGTAACTGAATGCATGTTGGACGTAAAGAAAAGTTGTAAATCAAAATAAGAAACGGTAGATCAAATAGCAATAAAGGCAGATGAGCCAAATTTAGTTCGATAAACAGACAGACATGAGGATTTGCACTTAGTGGGGAGTTGGATAAACTCCTCATAGAAACACTTCACAACATAGCGAAAGCAAATGATCTGACAAGCCTGATTAAGTATATCTCGGTGTGTGTGAACGCAGCTTTCACTTATAAGATTTGGTTTCAGAAATAAAAAGATCACTTTGAAATGGGAGCTGACATAATCTACTGCAGGATAAAAACATTTGAGTACAGTTGCATAAGGAAGTTTATCTCATGATTCCAAATACTGATTGACTTGTGGTTAAAAAAAAAACATTTATAGTTTTGTGAAGATTTAACATAATACCGGTAATGCCTTTGAGCTTACACTGTAGTGAGAACTGAATCAATGCTTTCTGACACTGGAAATTGTTTTTCTGTGACAATGCTTAAGTCAGATTTGTGTTTAAAGGGATATTTTGATTTTTTTGAAGCAAGTTTGTATAACATTTTGCAGCTGCCCTGTTCACAGCAGTATTGCTTAACTTCCTGCCTGTTTCTCCAAACTGGCGGCATGCAAACCGCCATCTACTGCAGGTAATACACTGAGTACATGGTACTTATCCATCAAGTACCTCATGCAAAATCACTCCAAAAACATTTCAAACTATCCCTTTTATCCCTAGATGTAAGGGGACAAATCTGTATAAAGTTGATGTCCAATGTTCAATCAATCAATCAATCAATCAGACTTTATTTGTATAGCACTTTTCATACAAGCGAGATGCAACACAAAGCGCTTTACATAAAAAAGAAAGGAGAAAATAAAATAATGATAATAAAAAGATAACAAAACATAGAAACAAACACCCTCCGCCCATCCCCATCCTATTAAAAACAAAGCACAAACTGAGGAACTGAGGAAGCGCCATCTCAACATGGAGCAGTGAGGAAACACTGGAGGCAGGTTAGAAATAAATTAGATATACGGTAAGGTAAGAAGATAAAAAGATATATATAATAATAATGAAAAAATAAAAAAGTAAAAGTCAATAATGACAATGGAAAGTATATATATATATATATATATATATATATATATATATATATATACACACACATACATATACATATATATATATATATATATCCATTCATATATACATACATACATACATACACATATATACATATATATATATATACATAAAATATAATAAAATAAAATAAAAATAAAATAAATATAATAAAATGTTACACCTTCAATGATCTTATATGTCAGAATTCTCCACTGACCTTTCAGGGCCACTGTGATGCTACTGGGGCCTCGGGACATGCAGCGAGAGGGCTGTGTCTCTGGAGCTTCTCCTCCCAGAACTCTCTTAATGTGGCCCATGCTGTAGCTGTAGATGGAGTCTGTGGACAGGCCCAGGCTAGAAGTGGGGTCCACCTTGGCAATGTACACCTGCAATTAGATGAACAGAATAATAGAACTGAGTTAATAAGTCAAGGGACAGTGCCCCTTGTGATGTTTAAGAGCTCGGTACTTTTTCATAAATCAAGAACGTGATTCCATATGCTATTTCTGAATCTGGAACTCTTTGAAGTAAGCACGTGCTAAATTTAAGGTGACAGCTGAATCATGCTTGATGGAAACTGTACATTCAGTCCTTGAACAGGGTCACAATGGACAAAGTCATCAGAGGAAGGAGACTCGCCTTGAAAGCCTGGCTGACAGCTGAATCCAGCATGGGCCAGTCCATCCTGCCATTCACCCGGACAGTGCCGACGAAGAAATCCTGCTGTTTAACTTCCTGTTGATAATACAACAACAAACAGGTTATACAGAGATTCAACTCCGTGGTTATTAGCCTGAAGAGGGAATGATGACAAGCAACATACTTACATCTTTGAATACGTGTAAATCTGCAACACAGATCACTACCCTAACGCGGTGATCATCCCTCTGTGAGGAAAGACTGAGAGAATCTGCAGAGTAGACATCTGCTGAGGAATAAAGAGAACAGAAACAGAAACAAAGGGGTTTTGTTTTTGGTCAATCAGCACTGTGTAAAGTACAGAATGCTGATTAAAAGCCATTGTGTAATGGTTTGATGTGCAAAATAAGTTGGGAAGGTTTAAAAAAACAACACAAATGTGTTACCAAAGAAATCTGATTTACAGAATAAAAGCCTGGGATTTTATCCATTACTCAAAAACAGTATATAGAGGGGCCAGAACCTTGACTCTCCTCACTGATCACAACTCTGGTTTAGCTTCACTAACGGGCTCAACACGTGCAAAACATTGTCATTATAGAAATAAAAAGTATGCAAGTCACATAAATGTACGAGTGTTGACAGTGTAAGGCTTGCATGCATTTGATTAAAATAATCTAGAACTGTTGCCATTTCCAGAAAAGGAGAGCTTGATGTTGTTGAACTGATGAGTTCATCTGCTGCCATGGGGGCATCTGAGTTTATGTTTTGGTTGATGATGAGGACAGCTCACAGGTCAATGTAACTAAATGCACGTTCGACGTAAAGAAGAGTTGCGAAACACAAAAAGCAAAACTGGATCACAGCAATAGAGACAGACAGACAGACGGGTCCAAATTTAGTCTGATAAACAGACAGACATGAGGATTTGCACTCAGTCAAGATTTGGATAAATAAGACTGTTAAACTCCTCAGATAAACACTTCACGACAGAGACGAAACCTGATTAAGCACCCCTAAATGTGTGTGGACGCAGCTTTCAATCAAAAGATTTGTGGTTCCTGAATTTCTGATCACATTAGAAATGGAAGCTGGACAGATCCCAACACGTTCTACAGCAAATAAACAACATTTGAGTGTAATTTTATCCTGTCAGAGTATTAAAATGATAAATGTGTTTCAAGCAATGCACTCCAATCATTTCAGTTGTCAATTAACACTGTAGGTTCAGGAACAGCTAATGCAGTGGTGACAGCAGAGAATAAACTGTACCTGAGCCCCCCTCACTCAGCCCCCTGCTGTAGCTTTTAGGCATGTGCACGGCTAGGGACTGTCGAGGTGATGAGCTTCCCAGAGCAGTGAGACCTGAGGACTGGGAGACGGAGCTGGTAGGTCCAGGAGAAGGACAGGGGGACAGACCGCCTGTCTTCAGATTGTCGTTCTCAGCCTTCAGGTTCTCCACTGTCGACTAAAGACAAAATCACAAGTGTTACAGTCTTTTTATAGATCACAGTAGTACAATTGCAGTGGTGACTTTTTCTGAGTGCATGTTAACAGATTTCTAATACTGAAGGAAATATTGTTAGAATAATTAAGGTTAAACACATAGCACTGAATAACCTTTCACATGCAATATGATGATGATGTCTTTTGAGGCTAAACATTTATATTTTGTGCATTAATTACATTTATAGTCGTATAATAATTACATGTATTCTTGTCCAATAATTACATTTATTATAGTAAAAAAATTCTATTTATTCTAGTGCAGTAATACAATTTATTCTTGTGCAATAATTACATTTATTCCATTGCAGTAATTGCAATAATACTAGTGCAATTATTATATTTGTTGCAGTTTATTACATTTATTGTGGTGCAATAAATACTCTCATTCAAGTGCAAATTCATGTTTTCCTAATCTATTTTACTTGACCTTTTTTTTTTACTTTGACCTTCTCCAAATATCTTTACACAGTGCGGAGGATTAAAAGTTAACTGCAGAGACTCTTAAACCAAGTTTATAGCAAGGACATTTCTTGGAAGTAAAAAAAATAAATATCTTCAAATATCAAAAGAACATATCACACATACCATCATGTTGTTCATGGCGTCCTGCAGCTGCTCCAGCTGATGGGCAGAGCTTAGAGCCTCCAGGCGGATGTCTGTCAGTTTGCGCTCCTTCTCCCACAGCTCTGAACGCAGTTCTGTTACAACCTTATCATCCTCGACCTCACCTTCTTCACAGAGCCTGGAGATATTCAGTTCAAATAAGACAACTTCAGAGATGTGTGAAGGTAGCAGGGATCATCAGACTGACAGCTAGAAACATTAAGGTCCACAGCTATATTAGAACTACTACTTTATTTTCTTTAAATACACAAAGATAGAGTTACAAATGTATGCAGCCAGCATGGAGTGTTGTTATAATTTACTGTCTATCTAAATCAGGTTTTGACTATGAAATCTTTTAACATGATTAAAAACATTTACTGCTGTGATTTACTGTACTGTCTACTTAAAAAGCTGATTGTATGGAGAGGCTTACCCTGACGATAATGCAGAGGCTGAGGTTTTCAATGATGATGGAGCACTGTCTCCAATATGGTGGACCTTGGGGGAAGAAGGTGCAGAGGATTCTGGGGTGGAAATTTCCTCGATGTCAGCATACGGTCCTGATGGCTTGGAGCCCTTCTTACTGAAGGCCTTGTTAAAGGAGCTGCGTAACTGCACAGAGTAGAAAAATGAGACTGAAATGAATAACGTGTCAAAAAACGACACAAGAGTAGAATACAGTTAACACGTAATTCTTGATAGTACTGGTGTTGAGCTGCTCCCATTAGATACACCATGTTTGACAATGAGAGTTGTCAGCCCCACTTGTTTCCTGTTAACCTTCTAGTGCACTCTGTTTTTTTAGTCTTAATTTATTTAGACACCTAATTTAACCAACATATTCCCTTTTATTGGAATTTTCACCTGCTGGCATATTCAAACAAAAAAGCTTCAGACAGAAGAACTGTGAGGCCAAAACACATGTATGAGGCTTTATTTGAAAAGAAACATCTATATATATTTAGTATACAGTTTAAAGTTGTTGCTGGTGGGCTTTAAAAGGTTAACATGTCCAACCCTAACTTCGCGATATGCAAAATTTGCAGGAATTCAAATGGATAAAACAAAACACATCAGTCGATGATGCACATTGCACAAAAAACTTGAGATGTGTGAATGTAATGAGATCATCTACAAAATAGTTCCTGAAAATCAATTTTCCATGTAAAGTTTATACAACAGTATTACTTATCTTCACTGAAGCATTTGATGCCTACAGTGAAACAGTGCTGGCTAATGCCATACAGATTACATCAGCAATAAAACCATGTTTCTGTAATTTAATTTTACAGTTTAATAAAATCCAAACAAGACAAAAGTGATTCTGTAAATAAAGTTTGTAAAGACACAGACAACAGAATGTTTCCAAATATTTAACAAGTACAACTGGTAACGTGCATGCAGGCTAGAGAAGGGGAGTGGGGGGTTATTAGGGTTTATTTATTGTAGCAACAACACTCACCTCAAAGACCTAAAATAAAAAGCAGGGCAGCATGAGGGAGAGACCAGAGTCATACTTATTAACAGATTTGGAACAAGATAGGACAAGAATGACGCACACACATGCAGGAAAACAAACCAGAGCAGCAGCTGACTGGCTTTTGTTTTTTTCAGATCAAATACAACATAATAAAAAGAACTCACCTACACACCAAGCCAATATATTATATTTATACTTTTAGTACACATGTTTATAATTCGTCATCATATATGATTTATTTTCATTTTTATTCTTATATTTATTCTTTGTTTTACACAAGCCTTTATAGCATCCTGCATTTTACTCCAGTATGAGCTTGTGACAAAAAATATATAAATAAAATCTACATTTTATAACCTTGGGCTAATCAAGACTACTAACCACTAAATCTGCTCAAAGTATGATAAATTTGGCATTGATGACATCAACAATTACACGTCCAGACAAGCTGAACTTTTAAATTCAATACTAAAAATGGTTTGGTTGCTTCCATCCTTTTCTCTAATGATCTGAAGAAAACATCGGAGTCATAAACCACCAGGAAATAAATCTGAATTTATTTGGGGGAGCGTCAGCATCTCAGGACACCTGAAGATGAAACTCTGATAGCAGAACAGTATTTCTAATCAGTGCAACCTCTAGATTTCTCACCCAGCTCTTCTTCTTCTTCTTCTTGGCCTCCTGCTCTTTAAGACTACTCATGCTGGAGTGGCTGGCGGTGCTGGCGAGGCTAGAGATGCTTTCTGAGGAGTTCTGGCGATTGATCAGTGGCTCTGAACACCAGGAGAAAAGAGAGTATATTGAATATTTGGAGGGAAGCTTTAGACATTCAAACATTATCTCTGCTTGTGTTTCCCCAACACATTCTGTACCTTTAGGTTCCATGTCCTGGCTACTGAGAGCTCCGTGAATGATTTCTTGAGCTTCTGTGTTTTTGGCCCTCAGAACGTCGATGGTATCCTTCAGCTCATTGAGCTCAGAGTCCTGAAGAGAGAAAATACCGATACATATTCATGTTAGCTTACATACTGGTAACTGAACCAAGATTTTTCTAAACTGAGGATAGTGAAATGTTTATCTGCTTTCAGCATAGATGACAGGCTGTGCTGAGTGGCTGATGACAATATAGAAATCCTGTTATTCAAACCTTTGATCAATTGTGGCAAAAAATACAATTACAATTATTTTGGTCAACATTGAGATCACAATTATTTAACACAAATACTAATTTACTTAAGAAACATCCTGCGTTTATTGAGTTTACTTTAAATACATGGTCGTCCATAAAGTTGGTATAATTTTGTTTTCAGACACAATCCTCTGTTGTGGTTTTATCATTCGATATGGTTGGAAGAGATTGATTTATTAAGTTTTGAGAAGATATACAGTACACTTTATCTGTCAGGAACAAATCACATTGTCACAATCATTTCATGGAAAGAGGTAAAAAAAAAATGTATTCCAACTTCATGACTGACCGTCTAATATATACAAGATAAAACTAAAGCATCATTGTGAAAAAGAATGTATCACAATAATAATTTTTATCTTGTCTTTTTTCGTAATGGTTGAGAGCTAAAATCATAACTGAAAATACTGTAAAATGTTAATTAAATTCCCAGCCAAAACTGCCAGGATCTAATATGAAGACTTATAGTTTATCATTACCATCATGTTTTTGGTGAATGTAGTAACCCAATTATTACTTTACAATGTTGAACTCTTGTTTCTTTAAGTGTCATGAACTTTTCCTTGTATATGGAAACTATCACGTGTCTCAGGTGGCATTACATTCACATGTATCACCAAGATACCTTTTGATCCGAGGAGACCGACAGGGTCTGCAGGCGCGCCGTCATCAGCGCCAAACTCTGCTCAAACGCTGCCACCAGATTGGCCTTTAGAGGAGGACACAGAGGAAGAAGGAGGCAGAGACAGAGACACAGAGAGAGTGGGTGGGAGGGGTTGAGAGAGCAGACAGGTATGAGTCACCGGCTGCATCGAATCGGTCTGCAGCCTCACACGCTCACAGCACATCAAGCAAATGGCTTTCTCCATCCGCTGGGAGAGGAGGAGGGAGGGGATGGAGGAGTGGACAGCTGTGGATGATGTCAGAGATGAAAGAGGACGTTTGGGTAGTTGTGGTGAGGGGGGGCAGGGGTGTGACGCTGGGGGACAAACCTCGCCAACTTCATGTAGCATGTTTGACCTTTAGGCGAGGGTGCTGTCTCACACTATTTCTGTTGGTGATGGAGTGAATGTTTAGAAATCTTCTATGGCTGACATCTTCAGAATGACTTGTAGTAGAAATAACAAATTTGCCATGATGGTATTTTGGAATGATGGGTCAGATTATTGTTGGGTTTGGGTTCCTCTTTTGCTGAAAACAGCATTTTATACCATTTTTGTATGCATCTATTATCAAAGTATTTGCCGGTTATTTTTGTATTTATCGACTAATCAATTAGTTACCTAATTCTGACATCTAAGAAAACTATCAGGAATATTCAGAAGTTGGTGCTGAGAAAGTTTTTGGGTTAATTAGCAATGACAGCAGATGACAGCGACTCGACGTCCACTCAGAATCATGCAGAAACGACAGAGATCTCTCCGGAAGCAACAGTCCAACAAACCTGGCCTAGCTGCTACACCCAGCATCCCAAGGTGCGGGGTCAGCGGGATTCAGGCAGGGGGAAGCAGTGAATCCATCAGTCAATACATCCAAGAATGTAAAAGAGAGGGACAGTGATGTTTAATGTGAGAGCAAACTTCATGTACAGTAAAACCCATATCCAGGAAGAAACACACACACTGATAGGCTTCATACAATCACTCACACATTGTGTACAGAACCAGGTTAGTTGATTAGTTAAGCAGCAGGTAAACAGGAGACAGGTCATACTATCTCTCTATTAGTGGATAGGATGAGTATTATTGAAACAGCCAGACTGAAGCATCTAGAAGCTGCAGGGTGAGACTATAAGAGGAAGCAGGGGCTGAAAATGTTGCAGCTTGTTTAATCGGTTAAAAGCAAGTGAAGGGTTAAGGTTAATCTGATGTCTATGAAAGTTCCAGAGCTGAAGGATTATAGCGACAGTGGAAAGATGCGAGTGGCAGTGAAGGAATTGGAACTTTGGCACGTCTGCTTTAGGACAAAAATGGCCTTGTGGTTCACAAGCTGACCATGAACCACAACTGGGGACCTTTTTTTTTGCATGTTGTTTTTGTTTTCCCTTTCATTTCCTGTCCTAATCCTACTGTCAGCTATCAAACAAAGGCATAAAATGCTCAAAATATCACTTAAAAAAGCCCCAAGTGTTGGGTAGGTTGGTTATGTGGATTTGTTTTGACCAGATGTCCTTACTCTTACTCCCTTTGAATCAAAGGCTAGAGCTTTGCCTCGGCATCCAGTCATCTATAGTGATCCTCATTTTCTTAAGTGAGCAAGGATTCACACCATATCTTCCCCACATCTCACCCTCAGGAAAATGCAGGGCAGATATTAATTACAGCTGTTAAATGGGGTTTATGTTTCTCTGTTGATGAGGGGTACAAACTCAATAACTTAGAGGAGGTATAACCTACAATTGAATCAATCACACTGTTAAAAGATGACATGCCTCTGACACATAAACAAATAAGCTTACGAAGAGGCCAAATGGGAATCAAGGGGAAAATAAAAATAATTAAAAGTCATACACACGTTGGCACTTAGCTGCATGGTCAAGTCAGCAACCTTTTCCTGGGAAGACTCCAGCTCTCGCCTCAACTTGCGGATTTGCTGTTGACAAATTGGAAAGAAAACACCAGCAGTATTAAACAATACCTCAGACAAAAAGCCAGAAGTGTTGAGGATATTGATAAAGTTTTGATTATGATGATGCAGAAACATATTGAAATGTGTTGTTCTGTTAGGTTAACAAAAAAAGCAAAGTGAAATGACTGTGGGTAAATACACTCCAAACCAAAAATGTTTAATCAAGGGATGACGATGGATTTTTACCACTTTCTCATGCACTGGGAGTTTTATGAGGTCTGAGAATGACTTTATTAAATGTTAGCAGATGGTCCTAAAAAAATATTAGAGATAAAACAAAATGAACAAAGTTATGAGATCCTGTGTTAAGAGACCCGTGGTCACAGACTTCACTGATAACATCATCTGATAAATGGACCTGTTTCAACAGGAAATGACTGACAGATGATGCAGAGAAAAGGCACAATGTGAGTTGAAGAGTCAGGGCACGTTCGCCTTACCTCCCCTTGTATCCTCTCCTCATTCTGAAGAAGGCATGGTGAAAGCAAATGAACAACAATGAGGGACAAGGTAGCATTTGCTTTAGGGGCAGTTACGACAACGACTTATCCACAGTAAAATCGACCTCACAGACGTTTTAGAGGGACAAAACAAATATTTGGAATAGGTACTAAATATCTTTAGTTGTCCAATCACAGAATGCAGTACCAAGTCAGTAAGAGGTTTGAAACCAACTAGGGAAGGCCTTGAGGTAACTTCATATAAGGAATACAAGATTCAAACAGTCCAAAGGTTCATGAATCATTATGATTCGGGCTATTTGCATGTATGGGTTGTTTTGGAGAAAATGATTCTATGGGGTACACGCATTTCTAAATGATCACTTTGCTTCTTGAAGACAGGTCAGTGTGTAAACTTAAGTCACAATGCGCTAAACTCCAGCAAAAGTAACATTATACTCTGGATATCGTGATCTACTCACCGAGGAATAGTTGGATGAAGCGTTGGATGCCAAAGAGAGCACAGAGCCATGCACTGAAACAGGCAAGGAAGAGATTTGACTTAATATTACAAGTAACTGATTTTTATTTAAAGAGACAGTTCACCTCATAATCAAAAATGCATATTTTTGTCTTACCTGTAGTACTATTTATTAATCTAGATTGTATTGTTCTGAGTTTAAAATGCCTAAAAACTACAAAAAGCTACTGAAAGACCTTTCTGTTCAGTTTTTCAAATGATTTTTTTTCTCATTGGATTACCACAAGCCAGCTAGTTCCATTATATTTGAGAGAAGGCAGACTATGATATCTTCAACAGTCTGCAACTCCAACCAAATAATTAGAGCACTACAGGGAAGAGGAAATATATTTACATTTGATTTTGGACTTAACTGTCCCTTTAAGGTAATTTACCAGGCTAACCAGGTACTAAAGAAATGCAAGTAATCCCTGCTATCTCCTGTCACAAATCAATGTCTAAAGCTGTGCATAAACTATTTGTGTCAATAACAGGCAGATTCACAGACATGATTTAAGACCTAGATGTAAATAAGCCTTTGTTATCACACTGAAATACACTTAGTGGTAGAATGTGAACAACTGCAAATTATCTGCAAGTGAAAGCAGGTTTAAATTATTGGTGGAGGGTCTTCTGTTTTGTTTACATTTGAGCCAGAGATAGTGGCTCAAATATATTACTCACTATTAATCTAAAATGAAGGAACCAAGACTCCTCTCCACTTTTCCTGTTCATGCAAACAAATGTCCTCCTGTCATTTTGCTTAATAGATTGCATGCTGTATGAGTGAACAGCTTTGTTTCATTTGAGGCCATGTTGGGCAACTCCCCTGCAGGAGGGCCGGCTGAGTGGCTCTCACCATCATCCCCTGGTTCACGGAAAGACCCACACCGCATCATGCTTTTTGGCCGGTCAGCCAGGGACATACTGCTGCCCAGAGGGGAGGATCCATAGAGATTGCTGGCTGACTCACTGGGGGGGCCTATGCTGTTGGAGCGTGATATCCTCGGGGTGCCGCTAGAAATTGGGGCAACTATCATAAAAAAAAAGATGTGTGTAAAGACAGTGAGTGGCACAGATAAAACTGCAGGGTGCAGTGCTGTAGAGCAACAAGCTATCACTAGCTCTCTCTCACACACACTCACTCACACACACTCAGTACGTCTAGGTATAGCACCCTTGTTCTGATGACTCAGTGAAAGGCAACACTATGGTTCCACAACAGTCAAAGGGATAAATATAGCCTGACATGACCCCCTATGGCCTCCATCTCCAGCATATTTCAGACTTAAACTCAAGTCTTAATGGATGCAGATGACATGGGTTTGTAATATTAACATAGTCAGATTTGATACAAGACTAATTTCCCATCATTCAGACTTAACTGGATCTGATATTGATAACTGGTGGCAACATTTATTAACTGTAAAAGACGATGATAGACTTTCTTCTCAGTGTGAACTTAATATCCCTGTCCTCAATAATAATCACCGATAAGATGGATGGCTTATCAAAGACCTCAAGGCTCATTAGTTTCAAGGCTCAAACAGTGAGTTTTTTTAGAACTTGGCAGCCAAAAGCAGCAATCAGACTCACCCACGTTGGTGAGAGGAACCTTGCAGGAGGAGGGGTGGAGAGGGCGGGTGGGAGAAGGCAGCTGAGGGGGGCTATCGCTCTCTGTCATGCTGACTATGGTGTGGGAGTGGCGCCGTCCCGGTTTGCCGTCACTATCTGACAGGCTTGAGCCATAGCGTCTGAGAAAAGAGAGGTCATTTAAACTTCAAACATACATCACAGTGTAAGATTTTAAAATAGATGCTTGGACGATATTTGTTTTGACTTACTCTAAGCCTTTCTTCGGTAAGGTATTTCTGTCTGTTTGCAAGCTGTAAAGAAAAAAGAGAATAAAAACATTATTAATAGAGAATAAACAGCTATGTGGATAATTCTTGCAGAAATGTTTTTTCTCAAAGCCTCACACAAACGCTGTCATTAATCTAAGTTTTGTCATAGGACCGCACAACACCCGGGTTTCGTCTTCTAATCCGTTTTGTACATCTTGCCCATATGGCACACTGGGCACTTTCATACACACAGCGTGGGATAGCTTAAAAGTACATTTTTTTGGCAGGAAGTAATTCGGACCATCTCCACCTTGACAGGGAGTAATTTTCCGATGGATTCAGCCCTCCATCTTCTAAATGACACCTCAGAGTTTCTGTTCCCGGAAAAGGCACATAAAATATGGTTGGCTGGAATGTCTGCTGGTAATAAACTTGAAGTCCAGAGTTAAATGTCTTCATACTGAAACAGGGGTTCAACTGCCAACTGGACATTTGGTTTAGCTGGGATAAATGCAGTTACTTCTACCAGAATTGGATTTGTGAGAAGATGGAAAATTGACCTTGAGCAGCTTCTTACTCAATTATCCCTTATCTTTTATTCTTTTTTTTCCCTATTTACACCTTTGATACATCAAAATTATATATATAATGAGTCAAGATTTACCTATCCGTGAGGTTTAGGGATGTCCTGCTTCCGGCTCCCCAGGTTCCCGCACCCCTCTCTTCCTTGTCATGGATCTCAGTTCTGACAAACCTTGCACTGGAAGGCACACTCATCTGGAGAGGCAGGGACTCCATGCTGCGGTGCATGCCAGACAGCTTGGGGTAGAGCAGCGGGGATCCACTCAGACTCAGGCTCTCGCTGGTGTACGAGCCAGGGGAATCGATGTGGAGCACAGGCGCTGGGCTCGGGGTTAGGCGGGAGGAGGTGTGGGAACCAGCCAAGTCCTGCAGCTTGGAATATGGGGGGACTTTGGGCGGGAGGTCCTGGATGGTCACACAGGAGTCAAGGCTGTTGGAGTTGACCTTGTCCAAGTGAGCCAAGCTGGGTGGACGACCCAGAGACTTAGTGTTCAGCATCCTGAGGAACAGACATAAAAAAAAGATGTTAAAATAGAGAAACCAGGCACTTAATTTTCAAACTTCTCTGACTCTAGCCATATATAGTCAGGCAGATAGCTGTGGCTGTATTTGTCAAGGTTCCAAAGAATCTGTCTAAAAGATTTTGACTTTAAATTTTAACAGCAACATTAATCCAAAGAGACAATGTTCCCATTACTCTAAACCATTCATAGTAAACTCCAGGGATTATTTAGAGTAACACTGTTTGTGGAAAGAGATATTGCCGTTGATTTGTTAAAGATGTGATTCTTTTTATGTTTAGGCGTCTCAAATGAAATTCAATTTACTTTTATTGTATTGTGGTAGTGTTTGGAGGGCAACAAAAATACTGAGCATATAAAACCAAAGTTGCTGTGCCTGTATGGCTGGATAGCACTAGAGCAGAGGCTCTCAACCTTTTCAAGGACCCCTAAATTGATTGACATTAGGTTGCAGACCCCCACTTGATGAGATATGCTTCAGGGGCCTGTGTCTGGATTTTCTGGTTGTTAGATATGATTAAGACCAGAATTTTATAGTTGTTAACTACAATTGAGGAGACAAGCATAAAGGAAGTAAACGTATGATCAACACTTATTCACACTGAACTCATCTTTCTATAGTGAATTAGTGAAATAGCAAAAATAAACTATTCCCCATTTTCTGGGCAACCCCCTGGAACCCCCTCAAGAACCCCTGGTTGAAAACCACTGCACCATAAATAAAACATTGAGGTAAAACTGAACACCTCTTGATTATTATGTATCATATTTTTTGCAAGTTGGGTGACTAACTCTTTAAAATGACATTTAAATGAGACACCTTGGTGTGGTGGGTGATGACAGTTCAGGGTATTTGCTGCTGCTGGTCCTTCTCAGGCCGTGGAGCTTCACAGTGGACTCTCCTGTGGACTGAGACTCTCCTTTCAGAGAACCACAGTCCATGTCAGCCTTGGCCTTGGCTCTCTCCTTCTCCTTCTCTCGGTCGGTCATGTTCACTGGACCTGTGAACGTTCGATTAGACATCTTACTGCTGCAGCTACTGGGCTCTTTAATCCTGGGGCCCGTGGAGGCCATGGGCACAGGTTTCAAACTCAACAGACTGGGGTCAATGGTACCGCTGACAGGCCGAGGTGCAGGGCGGCCAATCACACTGAGCGTGCTCGATTTGGCCGGTCGAGGCAGGCTGCGGTACTGAATGCTGTTTCGGGCGTTCGGCCCCAAGAAGCTCTGCTCGCTGCTGGCATCAAAACTGTTCTTTCGACCCGTGGGTATTCCTCCTCCCACAGGCTTCACGGGGATGCCAGATGACTTAGGGGTTTTCCCCACAGTAGCAGAGCCACTGGAGATGGTGGCGCCCCCTGCTGTCATAACAGTGGCGGTACCGGTGGCTGTTGGTGGTTTCTTGTAGCCGAAGGAGGCTCCAGCAGTGGGTTTAACTAAACCTGACGGGGGCTTGCGGTGCTCTCCATGATGATCCCTGCCAGCATCTGAGCGTGATCGCTGTAGACCAGCAGTCTTGAGGGAAATCCTGGATTTATCCAGTGGCTTCTCACTTCTGGGAGCTACACAAAGAAAGGCATTGTATAGTTAAATTAACAACATTATGGTGATTTCAGTAACAGTTACATGTCTTTAAAGAACAGAAAGAATATTTTGGCTGCTCTGTTTTTCCATCAGAGTTTTTCCAGAATGAGCTACTCAAAAATAGATGATAAATGGATGGACAGAGTGAAGGGGTTGATGGGCCAGTAAAACCATTAAATTTGGGCGTACAAAAATAAAATCAACCTCACTCAAATTACTGGAACCATAATGGATAATCAGCACTGTCACACATCATTTATCTTTAACTAGACACCTTCACATCAAAGTAAATGTACATATCCTCCAGACATTCCAGCTGAGATAAAATATAAGCAAGGAACATCTGTATTTACTTAGAGAGCTTTTATGTGCCCATGACCTCAAATGTGACTCATCAACTGACTCTCATTTAAGAGTCTAATGCAAAATTCAACCTATTTTTTTTTTTACCATATCATAGGACGTATCCATGTGATTTCAATCAAAATCCGATCGGTATGGATCATTAAAGTAAAAGCAGAGCTGGCAAATATGTGGTGATTGAAAGATCCATTAAAGGATAAGAGTAAAGGGTTTTTCCCTCTGCAAAACTACAGCCAGCATACACACAATCAGATCTAATTTTAATCACTTATGTTTAAAGCTAAAATTAAGCAGAGGAAATTAAAATGAAAGGCCAAGAAATGTTGGTATTGGAACATAAATGTAACCTGTTATTTAATCATGGCATGTTTTGTTGGGGATTAAATAAATTTAGTTCCTGCATATGGCAGCAACAGAGACTCTGCAGACATGTACAGTAACTGTTTTGTCTCTGAGATAATAGCAGAAACATGGCTCCAGGCTTTAAGCTGAGATTTTTTTTTAACTCAATGAAATGGATTTCATGGTGCATTTTTTCCTTCAGTATACTGTGCTGTGCTACAAATCAAAACCTTGCTCACGCTAAGGGGTACACTTTTGTATTCATCTTGACACCAAACAGATATCCGCCTTGGCTGCTCTACAAACAGCCTGTTATACATTTGGATACAGCTTACAAATGGGGAAATGGATGATATGCTGTAGATTTAGTAGTTAAAACCTGTTTAAAACAGCAGAGATAAACAAAATGATTGAAGGAGAGGAATAACAGAAGAGAACAGGCTGATGAAGAAAGACACAGATGAGAATCTCACCTGCAACTTTCAACGTGCTCTGAGATGTATGGGTGATGGGAGAGGTCACTCCTATAGGGGGATTACGACCTTTCCTGAAACTCCCTGGCTGACCCAAGCTTTGAGGCTTCTTCAGTTCTCCTTTACACCCTGGATCTTCGCTGAGGCTTGGAGGCTTCTTTCTCCACTTGCTCGGCGCCTCCGTCTTGAGACTCCCCGTGTCATAGCTGCTACTGTCGAGCTTGTGGACGGCCTTTCCATCCTCGCTGTACCAAGAAAGTCCACTTTCCACCAGGGAGCGCTTCTCTGCATCAGTACGGAGCTGCAGAGAGAGGAAAGGAAGAGGCACAGTGAGGGTAACCATCAGACATGGTCTGTGTTATCTATGGAATTGACTGTTGTCTGTAATCTTTGTTTCATCTTCACTGCATTCCAGTGGGACGGAGGGAGACATAGACTGATATGCCCAGAGCGGATTGAGAAAACCACAGAAGAAGACAAAGGAAGGAAAACAAAAAATAGAAAATTGTTTATAGATTTAACACTCAGAGATAGCTTTGGGACAGAATGATTCAGTAGTTTGCTTCCAGTGTTCATTTTCTTTATTCATACGTGACAACAAAAAATGTAACTCGTTACTGTTTTTTTGTTTTAGTTTTTTAACTTTAATCTCATGATCTGCATTTTCAGACTCTGTTAACAGTTCCGCATTTATAGCCCACAGCTTATTTTCAGCTTTATAAAAAATGCACTGAAACCAACGTCAAGCTGTGGCACAGTGCCACTACTGTCACAACTATTTGTAGATGGGACAAAACTGTTTCAGGCTAATGATAATTTGTATGCAGCAAGCCCTAATTTATGCACACCCTTACTTTACTGTATTACAGTGTATTTAAATCATATACATAGAACAGTCATTTGTACAGTCATTCGAAATGTGTTTGAAACAGCTGTTGTGTCAGTCAATTAAATTATTTTAAAAAATAGCAAAGCTGTCATGTGTTTTTTTAAATCTATTTTTCAAAAACCATACATTTTTTTTAATTAAATGGTGATCTGAATGAGAAAATAAAAAAAAAAAACAATTATTATTCCCATCCTCTTATTGTGATCAATGTAACACTGACATAATTGATCACTATAAGAGGTTTCCATAATAAATAATAATAAAGAACGTTTAGGAATAATGGACAGCTTGATCCTTTATTTTTGTAATGTATGACTGTGCGGTGGACTAAAAAAGACAGCTACACTTTATTAGAAAAACTATCATGTGGTGCATTGAAGAGGTGGCACTGAGGACAAAATTGGGCATGCTGCTTCTTGGCACCCTATTAATGTGGTATACAGTGACAGATGGCTCATTGAGTAGCACTAATGTTCATTTCTCCCTGATGAGCATTCTGTAAGTAAGCACAAAGACAAAATGTTTACCTGTGCAAAAGGTAGAAACCATTACTACTTATCCATGATCCAAAGATCAGACATGAATTCAGAAATAATTTGTGTCCAATATGGTTTTGTTTTCCCACAAAAAAAGTTAAATTATGTTGCTAACATTTGTTAAAGTGACCTCTACTAATCCTTTTGGAAAAATTCAGAATATATGAATATATGTCGCATAAAGTTTAAGGTCAACACAGAGAAAACTTTCCACCTTCAGACAAACCTGAAAACAGTCTTCTAGCATGAAACTCATCACTGCACAGTGCTGATTAAATATCCAAGTGAAGTAACAATAAGCAGAACCCATTTCTGAGTGAAAAGGGGCTTTAAGGGCTCAGTCTAACTACCGGAAGTTAACATGTAATTTTCTGAACAGAAAAAACATTGAAGACAGATTTATTGCACTGTAACTGATCAAGATTCTGTTTAGTTTCATTTTAATGACAGAGGTGAGGTCTGTGGTTTCTTCTTGTGGCCGTGTCAAAACAAAGGACTCACTTTTAATACACAATACCAAGTAAATCACAGAGTGGAGCATTAAAAATGCTGCAAGTGAAGGCCTTCGCTGCAATCTTAAGCTCTTCTTTTACAAAAAAAAAGAAAGATAAAAAGGAAAGACAAGCTTTGTCACAGACTGTTGGGTACAGAATTTCAGCTCACCATAGCAGAAGAGTTACGTCTGGATCCCAGCGGTGTGCTCGGGAGGGAGTTAAGGGAGGAGCTGACGTTGAACTCCTCGGAACTGAGGTTCTCTGATCCATCGCCGTCTCCGTCGCTGAGCCCGCTGCTGATGGAGCTGCTCTCATCCCAACTGAAACGAGATCAGATGAACACTTAGCAAAAATGTATGTATGAATGTACAGTTGGTAAAGCTGCAGAAATCAGAGTTTTAAGGGAGACAAGGCTGGCAGCGACAGTAATAAAGTCCATCTGTCTGCAGAAAGCTGTCTCTGGAGGTGGCCACATGCTCAAACAAGCAGGTAATTCTGACATGGCTGCAGCTGCTTTGATTCAACTAATACATCAGAGCTTAAGACCATATGGTGATCAAAGCTTCAAAGCGTATCTTTCAATTTTAATGAAATAAAGTACACATTTTTTATTGACTATCCAATTACCTCTGCCGTGTACTTGTTCCAAAACTTTTTAAAGTTCTGTTATCTGTATATTGATTTTTATGCACTTAGAAGACAAGATAAGAATTATAACAGCTTTGTGGCTTACTGGTAAGACCCAAAATATAGAAGGATTATAGTAACTAGGCTGTAATTCTTTCATTTTGATGAATTTAGAATCCTTGACAGCTCAATATTCTAGAAAAAAAGCATTTTTGAATATAGGAACATTTGTCGAAACAACCTGTTTCAACAATCAGTGTGCTGCATAATGAGAGAAAGACATCATCAAAATGTTTTTTCACTTTTTTAATAAAATCAATGTTTGTGTTACCCACATAACCCACCATTCACAAACTTCAAAGATGAATGAGGCTCTAAGCAAATCACGAAAATGTAATTTGGGAAACTCACAACTCACAATCAAAATAGTTTTTTCAAAACAGTTTTTTAAAGCCTAAAATCTTCCAATTGACCTTGGCTCCCGGTTTCAAATGTTTTTATATTAGACATTTGGGTCTCTTTCATCTAAATGCCACAAAATGACATAAAAAAAGCAGAAAACAAGGGAAAAATCGGTGTAACACAGCGTAACAAAGAATTAGTTGATAATTAACTTGATGCTTTATAAACAATAAAACCAAACCAGGTTAATTTTGACCCGGAAGGACAAAAGTTGCATGGTTGACAGGATACCAAAATGTACATCAAGAATATATAAGCTTAGCCATAAATTAATGAGTCACCATGACAGCAAAGATAGCTTTCAAACGGGGCCAACACACTGCAATCTTTAACTGTAACTGCTTCAAGGAAAACTTTATGGGAAATGCTGATAAATCACACTGGATAAAAAGTATGGCGACTGACAGCTCTGGGTTTAAGAGAGGTCTGGTATGGTCTAAAGAAGCAGGATGATTGGAAATCAGAGTGACATGCTCCTAACCCCTCCCTGACCCTTCCCTCCGCCCCACAATGAAGTCTCCCTGAAACAGATGCCGCCAGATTGGCCTCTCATGTGCAGAAGGCATGGACAGCCCAGAAAAACAGCTCACCGGGCATCAAGTCTCAAGATACATTCATATTTGAATACATTTAAAATGCAGATTACTGTATGGAGTTCAATAAGAGTAGTAGCCTCTCAGTCAACCGAAACATCACAGGAGGACAAAACAATTCAGAGTCAGAGAGGGGTTTAAAATGGAAGGAAAAACATTTTTATGTGCTTTAGAAGAGCAATAATGCCATGTTGAATTTAAAAATTATATCTCCAGAGAGCTAAATGTGAGTCCAACTCAGATTTGTATAATTACGTTCCCCATCATTACTACTGGCAACCACAGGTGGTAATCAAATTTATGTTGGCGCACAGAAATGTGGCAGAGTGGAAAAGGTAAATTAATAAGACCCTGTAAAGCTGAGTCACTGCTTGAGCTGAATCAGTCCCTTTCCCTTTCTTTTGCTTTCCCTACTGAGCTGAAAATGCTCCTTGTGGCTCTGCAGTCTGCAATTAGCAGAGGCATGGAACATGGAATTGCATAGAAAAATACAGGGAGACAAAAATGGCCCATACACGTTCAGAATTGGATTTAATCACAAGGCTGCAGTTGAGTTGTAGTGGCAGTTGTAAAACAGAGAAGAAGCTTACCCTGACACTTTGGTTTGAAGCATTCAGAATGCACAAATGCAACATTTTCGTGAAGTGATTTGTGGCCGTAGATACATGACCTCAGAGGTGAAGTAGTAGACAAGAGCAGGGAACGACCTCAGATTAATGTTTGATTCGAGAATTTTTAAAATGCTTTCACATACCATCAATAAGGAGAATAATTTTGATTTACATTAGGCCCAGATGTTCGTGGTATGTTAGAACAATACCACCTCTGTCAGGGGCGACAGAGAGGCCATGAATAACCCCACAGGGATGTCAGCCTAAGAAGAGGCAGGAGGGCCTGTGGGTTGTTGATATTACAAGCCAAAAGTGTCCGCTCTCAGAGGTGAAATCTAGACAGGGAGAGGGTGGGAGTACGCCAGCAAAGTGCATACTTCATACATAGGGTGGCAATTAACTTTTTGTTTTCTGTGGCACAACTCCAACCTCTCTCTGATTTGTGTCTGTGCTATTATTTGAGTTGGGTTGCTGTGAAAATGTTTTGATTTAAGAAGACTGGGAGATGATTGGTGCAGTGGAGCAGGGTGGGGACAATACAATCACTGTCCAGACTTGGATCTGGATCTAACGGCATCAACTAAAAACACACACATGGACACACTCAAGTGCAGGTTGCCACTATGGGAAGCCTTGTGTGGCACACTGTGAAAAAAAACAGCACATAAGAAATTCTCTAGAGATTAAGAAGTTGAACTGATATGTATAAGATCAACCCTGTAGCTATAAAACAGATTAAAAAACACACAGTAAGAAGAATGCATCTTGCAGTTAACTTCTGGCATCGTGTCATTTTTCTGCATAAAAGACAGCAGAGACAAAGCTCCTGAAGTGCATGCCTATGGCTGAGTGAGTGGTGAAGACATCCTCGATTATACAGATAGCTGTGGTAGCAGCACCGCAGTGTCCTCCAAGAATGAAATGTGTTTCCACAGATGTTATAATTCCTAGTGCCAAATCATTGTCAACATAGCTTCTTCTACTTATCATGGGTATTTTCAGCTATGTCAACATAATGCACACGTGTAAAGAAGCATAACTTACGACTTGCTGAGCCCCGTTTTCTCTTTAAAGTTTTACAGTATAATTAAATAATTCAAGTCAAAAGGAAACAGCCGAATTCATCCTCTATTCAAGAATACGTAATCGGCTATTTTACTTTAAGGTTACTGAACCGCAAAGTCAAATGCTAGACATGTTAAGATTTAAAGCAACGGACAAATCAATTACCCACCCCGCAGTCCCTTAAGAGAAACGACTTTTCACGTTAGATATATGATACTTAAAGGGCAAAAAAAGGAAACTTCATAAGTTTAAAAATGACGCTAAACTCATAATGAGATATCATCTTTACCTTGGCGTGAAAAGTAAAGTCCTTTTAGCTCTCGGCTCGGACCGCAGAGGAGGCACCTTCCCGATTAAAACACGACCACTCATTTGGGACTGATTTGAAGACAACTCTTCCCTGAATTATCCGTGTACTGCTGACATTCAAATTCATATCTTCCGTCAGCAGAGACCCCCTTTTTCTCTCCCATTCAGCGAGCAGAAAGAAGCGGTCTGCGGACTGGACAGGCAACACCCCCCTTCCACACAAAAAAAAAAAAGAAAAAAGAAAAAGGAGGAAAAAAGAAGCAGGGATGACGAGAGCAGAGACCCTGATGTTCCTCTGAGAAATGATGGCCAACGGCTGTCGAGCTGGGTGGTAACCATGGTAACCTCGTTTACTGCTACGGTGTGAAACGTTACTGACCGTTAATAACTGCCCTGGTTAGTGATAAATAAGTATAAATAAATGTATTTACTGAATAATGAACGTGTTTGTACATGAGTCATTTTCTTATCAATACCTCACTTATAATCCGAATTTATATTTGCCGAAAAATGTTATAGCTACAACTGTCCCGAATTAGCCTAGCTCAGGGATGGGCAACTTAAATGTTGGAGGGGGCCACAATTTTTCATCGACACTACCACAGGGCCACATATGGGACCGTGTACTTCACCAGATATGATGAAACTGCAATTTTAAATATGTTAACAGTGCAGTAACTTAACATATTTCATGCTAGTATAAATGAATACAAAAGGTTTGAAGCAAATAAAAATAACCACTTCCAAGAAGTAAATTTGTGCATTTTTACACTGCACTTTTAAGATTTTATGCTCAAATGCATGTAGTTGTTCCCCGGGCCTCCAGTTGCCCGGCCCTTTCCTAGCTATAAAGAATTAGCTTAAATGTTAGCTTGTCTAGCTAAGTTGCCAGATATCAACCACAGGAAAGATTGCCAATTAAATGGGCATTTAATTACATTTTTCATATAAAGTTCAGTTTACTCCTTATGAGAAGTAGGCTACTCGTCAGTTTTCAGTTTAACCCCTCAACCCTAATTACGTCATTAGGGCTAACTCAATTTGGTCTTGAGACCTGCATTCCAAACTAAGGTTAAACAGGTTTTTGCGGGGGATGGTATTGAGTTACATGATGGGAAATATAGGATCCAATGTATTTGGAACATTAACCATATTAGATACTAAACTAAAAGTCAGGATATTTCTCCCTCAACTGCTTCAATTTTGACCATTCTGTAAGTATGGGCGCATTATGGGTCAGTTTGCATCATTTTGTGTTTGTCTATTTATGCAATTCTTCTTCTTATTATTATTTTATTTATTTCTTTCTTTTTTTTTGGGGGGGGGGGGGGGGCATTTTGTGTTTCTTTGTGTCTCTCTGTAGCCATTTTGTGTGTCGTTAAAGACATTTGTGTCTCTTGTTTGGTTGTTTTGCATCTCTTTGTAGTTAATTGTGGGTTTTTCAGGTTGATATTGTAGTAATGTAGTACCTCTCTGGGTGGTTTCATGTATTTCATGTGTCATGTTCATGTGTTCATGTCTCTTTGCAGTTGTTTTGGGTCTCTTCGTAGTCATGCTGTGTCTCTGTGTGGTCATTTTCCATGTCTTCGTAGTCAGTACATGTCTCTTTGAGTGACTTTTTTGCAGATGAAGGCCAGGGGGACCCACTGACACATTAGGCCATTTGGCCTTTGCCCAGTTTGCCCATTCAGCACTCCATCCATGCTTGTGAGTGCCCCAGATTTAATGGAGGTGGAATATTAACTTGCTGGAGTACTTGTAGATGATGCATATCAAGTATAGCAGTGCATTTAACACTGCTGTACAGAGCGTTAATGTAGCCACTTAGCTTATACTAAGATTGACTACCAGTTATTGGGTCAACTCGTGGGGGGTTGGAGTAAGGGTGGCGTTATGAGATGTGAAAAGAATTGAGCAGATATTAAAAGATATTAGCCTAAGGCACATCTGGTAATGGGTACTCAATGGTACTTATTGTTTGTGTGAAACACTTAACAGTCACTAACATTCACAGACTCCAGCGTAAACAGTCCATCTCAAACTCTACAAATTCTGTGAAACTTAGTCTAGTGATTTAAATTAGTCTTAGTGATTTTCTAAGTGAATCTTAAGAGCGATTGTCCTGGACCAATAAAAGGCCAATTCATCCAACAGCCCACATAAATAAACCTCTCAAAAATCTGACTTTCTTCCACATTAAAGCGATTACCATGATGAATGTCCCTAAAAATAAAACACGCTCTATCTTAATTCATTACCTTCTGGGGCCTAGCTGGAAAAACTCAGTCCAAGGTAAGGACTGAATCCCTGCGAGCGCAAACCACAAACCCACAGATGACACGAGGACCTCCAGTGAGGCATGAGTAGCCTTGGAAAACCTCCCTCCCCCTCTCATTAGCAGTGGAACAGTCCTCACAGGGATGATCTCACCAGATCTCAGCTCTGTAAACTTTACTCTCCAGGAGGTAAAGGCTCTGTGGGCTGAGGAGGTCCCACACCCTGTCCACGTCTGCTCAGTCTATAAGTCAAGTTGGACTTCTAAACAAAAGGTTGTGACAAAAACTTGTACGTGACGAAACTCCATGAATCCCATTTCATCTTGCGGGAGATGCATTGCAAAGCAGATAAAGTAAAAATGCAGGAAATGAGGCCTGTCAAAAGTAAATATTTCAAACATAAGAACTTATTGACCCTGTTACAGTTTTGAGGCTCTCTCTGTTTCCACATCAGGCCACATTTTGTAATATAAATACAGAGTCGGCCTAAATGGAATTTAACTGTGGTTTTCGTTTTTGTTGAAATTAAAAGAAATGTTTTGCTGTAAGAGTGTGTACCAGACATACAGGCATTCCTCACAATATCTTTCACAGAACGAGATGCTAGTTTGATAAAAGATTGTTGTGTCTGCCTCCATCTTTTCTCACTCTGATCATCGTCTGGAAAAGAGCTCACTTCCCTGCGTGTTGCTTCTTTTTGTTTTACTCACAAAAACCATAAAACATTTTTGTTTGTCTACCTGTTGGTTGCTTCAAAATGTTATTTTCTAATAGCGAAACAAAAACTGGCGTGTCTTTACCCAGGATGACGACTGATATAAATTGTTTACAGCACAAAAAAAGAGAACTGCGCTGCTCTCGTCTCCTGTTTATCTCAGCCAGGCCACAGAGCTGCTAAACAAACTGTCATGTAAAAAGCCTTGAAGTCATGTTTGCACTGTACACCAACAGCTGTCCCACACTGATAACCAAATGGCTTGTGTCAGAAACATCCTTTGCATGTTTGCTTGTTGCCCACTAGGTTATTAACAAACTGTTAAAATAGAGATTGAGCCCATCTGTTAGAGGTCAAAGCACCATGAGGGACCTTTACTGAGGGCAGGCACCAAATCCTTTTCATGATCTGACATTTACTGTTTAGGCTTTTGACCTTTTGGTGATGATTGAAACTGTGCTGCAACATGGGAATCCAATAATTTACAAAGACATCGGACAAAATAGAGTACAGAGACATGAAATCTCAAGATCTCTGATGGACTTCCATGATATACTTTAAATATTTAGTGCTAATTGGCAGCTTAAGGAGCCAAGGTGAAGAACTTTTAAATGCATGATGCATGCAAAGCAATGTGGAACACATGATGTCCTATTGTTGCAAATCTTGTTCAAAACCGTGAATATAAAGCTTTATAAAAGGCCTCTTTAATTCAGTTTTAATTTTTTTTTTTTTATCATGAATCCTCATTTTAGAGGATTACAAAACATGCCATGCGTCTATTCCAAACACCATATCAAGACACAGGAAGAGCACACTCTGACATTACCTGGAAAGAGTTCTGGCATAAATAACAAGAAAAACACAAGATCTCTGACCCATAACCAACTTCACACTTTCCCTTACCATAGTGCATTTCCACAACCTACTTACAAAACTACTAAACAATGAATGAAAATAAATTAGACAAAAATAAACTACACATTAACTACAAGAACAATGTGTTGTAGTGCACAACCTACTGAAAACAATAGAATTTAAATTCAACATTTTGGTGAACTACATCTACCATATTACAGTCAATAATTCAGTGAAAACGGGCCAAAGCACACTGCTGTAGAGGAAGGGGTGTGCTTGATTTACATCACAAAAGTCAATAACCGTTTTCCTGAATATCTTGTTTTCATTATTGTTGGAAGCCAAAATTGTAATTGAAAATAAAATTTGATTAATCACCCAGCCTTAGCATAACCAAAAGCATGAAAAACAGCCTGGTAGGCCATAAAGTGTAGTAGTCTGTGGAAAGGGGAGACACATAATGCATCTTCCAGTTGGAATAGTTATGTTATTATTAGATGGCACTATTCCATCATCAACAAGAGAGCATGCAGTATGAGCAGGTAAAACTATATCCAATTATAAAAGCCCAGTTTACCTTACAGGAGACTGTAAAACAATATAGTAAACCTGGATGATGACTGTGTGGCTGTTACACAGTTTGTCTCCATTTGGTGTCATGGCATTAGATTTCCAGCAGGAGGCACAATGAGCCAAAGCTGCACCTCCTATGGCTACAGTTCAGTGCTCATGCTCTCTAAATGTGTATTAAAGGAGGCACCACTTGGCATTTAGAGAAAAAAAAGGAAAAAAGGGTACTGTATTTTGGTGCCTTTGATGCAGTGAAAGAGCAGAAATTTCTCCACTCGCTGGATTCAATTCAATAGTACAATGTGTGGAATTATTTCAGAGGGACAGCATCACAGGAAAACAACGTGATTTATGTCTGTTTAAGTATCGCTCATTCAAAACGTACTGCAGATGAAAAAGCCAGCTGAGCTTTTCATCAGCACATCTCTGATCTTCCCGGTTGCCTAATTTTGATCTGTATTGAGCCTGAGCTTGAGCTAGGCAAATAGGATTGGGCTGCCTTCATCACAGTGCAGTTGTGTGTCAGTGAAAGTAAATGGGTCTGAGATGCATCAGTGACTGCGGCTGGAAGTGCAGCCGGCCGCCTGCCCGCCCCATCTCTGCACGGCCCCAGAAAATGGACTCGTCGTCTGATTATTGGACTGGAAAATAAATGTACAGTCTCCATCAGCCTCAGACAGGAAACTTCCCCCACAGATGTAGCCACAATACAGCTGATGCACACTTCATCCTGAGACCCAAAGTCTCATGCAGTTCCACATTTACAGCCTGCTGTTCGGGTATTATGATGTTATATTCCCTGTTTTTATCTCACAAGGACAAATTAGTATCAACTTGATTGATTTGGAAACTAAACACTGAACTCAAACTGACTGTGCTTATCAGAGCCACATCCCACAAAGAGCAGTATATTATGAACTAATCTGAACCAACAGGGCCTCAGTAGTCATATTTAAAGCAGATAATCTGACATTTTTGTACCAACTTCAAACAAACTTAGTGATGGATGGAGACTGATGGATTAACAGGCACCACCTGATTCATATTTTTATAAAACATAATACCGTGAGCCAAAACAGTATCATATGTTCCACCTGGGGCCTGAGTATTATACACTAGTGAGATCCAAACTGTAGACGACCACACGCAGACATGATACAGTGATGATTCATACTCCCTTGGGTGCTGCTGTAATGGTCCATTATTCACGTGGCTGAGGATGTTGGTGGAAGCGGGTTTAGTGTTTTTTTTTTGGGGGGGAGGCCTTCTAGATCCAGTATTTCACTGACCCTTTTTAGGGAACGAGACTGTCATATTGACCCCAGATGTGTTTGAGCTGCTGACTGTGTTTGCAGCTGAACGTCTGGGTAACAGTAACACACAGCAGGGTGTGATGGAGCGGGTGCTTTTCATTAGGTCTCTTCTTTCAGCTATTGAAACATTTGCAAATTTAAAAAATAATTTCAAGATGATTAGCCTGGGAGTTTATGTGTATGTGGGCAGTTTCAGATGTATAAAAACAACATCTTTCCTGCAGGAGCAACAGCCCGTGAACGACTGACCCCAAGTGGTGGCCTCACTAAACTGTAATCCCAGCAGTGCCTGCGGAAAAACCAGCACAAAGAGGCCAAAAACCAATTTTTGTACAGATGGGTTTAAGTGGGTCAGAAAACGTGTGAGGCCTCAATAGTTTAGTGACTATAGAAAGGTCCAACTGGGGCAGGAAAGGGAAATTGAATGCAGACTGCTGGAGGCACAGATCCAGGATCAGATGGCTGCAGCAAACCCTTTGTGCATTACAGAATGTGTTTGTCGATACAAATAGTTTCCATGAGTGAGTCCATAAAGTATTCCAATATTTAGGAAACTACAAACAGTTTCATACTGTACATGCTGTGAACAGATCACTTGCATGGGCACACTTTGACATTGCCAGAGGAGGAAACTAAGCCAAGAGCTTATCTACAATATACAGTAACAGAGGCAAAGATAGCACTGGAATGCATTCGGTGCCTGTAAAGACTTAAAATATGTCTTTTTTTTGTCTGTAACTTGTTCTTGTGTGCTTTCATTACAAAGGGCTTATGTGTGTTTGCTCCTTCTGGGTCAATCATACAGAATTCCAGATCAGATTTCTGGAAAATTTACTGGAATTAAACGGTTTCCCATAGCCAGCACTACTGTAAATCCTTGACGCAAATGGAAACACAAACAATAGCTTTAGAGACAGACAGCTCTCCTACACGATGCCAATTACGGGACAATCTAATTAAGTGGTTAGCATGCTGTCTTCACACCAGCCTGTCTGTCTCACTCTCTCACTCCGTCTCTCATTTTCTCTCTCTCTCTCTGTGTCTCTCCATCTAACACACAAATCAGCAGTCAATGCACACACGCACACACAGCCGTTCAGCAGCTATCACACTGACACACAACGCAGCTCATCAGTGGGTCAGTGGAAGACGGTTGCCATGGCAGCACATCCCGAGCCATGTTGCCGCATGATCAGAGGTGTGATGCTGCTGAACCAGCCTGCCTCTCTCTGCTCTGCACTGCTGCCTCGCTGCTGCTGCTGTATGGAAGCACAAAATGGTACAGTCCAGGTCCCCAGATGTCCACATCCGCACCCCCAAACCCTCTGTCACCTTGCAGAGAACAGGACAAGCTATTTTGACTCAACTGCACCATTTTTGTCTCATAATATGTAATCTATATGCATGAGCTGTGATGAAACTGGGACTCGTTCTGTGTCATGAACAGCACATGGAATGTAATACATGCACTGGATAAATAACCCATCTTATCTAATATATTTACCTGTACTGCCTCTTTATACACCACACACTATATTCTTATCAAAACTGAACTACTATATTACAAAGTAGAGGGTAAGAAATCCAGTTTAAATTCATGCTACCTGCATCATCCATCTATCATTATGAACTGCTTATCTGCTGGAGCCGATCCCAGCTGACTGGGCGAGAGGCGGGGCACACCTTGGACACCTTGGACAGACAACCATTCACGCTCTCATACACTCCTATGGCCAATTTAAATTATTACCTAAGCTGCATGTTTTTGGACTGTTGAAGAAAGCACGAGGACCCGGAGAGAAACCCACACTGACACTGGTAGGACATGCAAAGTCCACACAGAAGAGTCGCAAGCCAGAGTCAACCCAGAACCCTCTGGACGTGAGGCCAAGGTGCTAACCACTACTAACTACTGCTTTAATCAGCATTTTTTTAATCAACAAAATATTAAATGGCTGTGTGTAACGTTAAAGGGATCACTCAAAGTGAGAAACTGAGAATGATCATGGAATGCTTTTCAGAGCGTTTTTAGCTTCTTTGAGTTTCAAACTGAACAGGAACATCGACCTCCTGATTAAAGTCCTGTTTGTTTGATCCACCACCCGTCCCTTATACCCACGCTTAACACATTTTATTTCTCTTTATACTCACGTCCTGCTTCACTCCCGTTGTAATTACTACAGCCACTAGAGGTCGCCACCTTCTGGCTCACAAAGATGTGGCTTTTCTATGAATTTCAGTGCATAATGTTTCATAGGTATAACTACAAACAGCTCAAAACTAATTTGCCAACCAATTGAGTATTAAAATCTTACAGTTGATGGATTATTCTGTTTATCTATTACAGGTGCACAATCACAAGTCTTGCTGCTCTAGTGTTTCAGCTTTTAAGAGAGGGTGATGAAAGAGAGCTTGTTGTGGAACAAAAAGCAGCCAAAAATGAGGCATTGCAGTCATCAATAGCTTTTTATTGCAGCTAAGTGCCTTTCGCCGCTTCTCTCCTCGGGCAGCCAAAGTGTTTGGAACTAAACCAAATGCTGAAAGATATTTGCCTTATAGTTTTCGACAAGATCTTCCAATTTTAAGGGTTTCAGACTGTTTATCTGCCAATATAAATCATAAATCTGTCATATATAATAATTGTGTTCATGCAAATGGGCCTCCTGTGAAATTCACATGTTCTGCTACAAACATTAGACTTGCATTTATCCCATCAACTGAATGACTTTATGGAAAAAACAAGTCATTTTCCCAGTAAACATCTGTATTAAACATGAAAAGCTAACCTGTGTCTACATACACTGCAGCTGAGTGCCTGTAAAACATCAACCATAATTGGCTAAACACCACTAAAATGACACTGAATGCTGAAAAGTAGCCATAATTTTTATACCAGATATGGAAAATAATGAATATATACCAGCAATATAATGTGATTACTGCTCGACTCATAAACCAGAACTTTAAATATGGCTTGCAATGGGATGATATCATATGAGTTATGGTTAAACTCTGCCAACCTGGTGTGAAGATTGTAACCACAGGAAGCAGTTATGATTCTTTACGTGGTCAGAAATAGTCAGGGCTGAATAAGAAACCACCTCGACACTCAAGACAGGAAACAGTCACTCAGTGAAGAAGTGGTGCTCACTCTCATAAAATGTACTGAAATAAAAAAAAAATGTTTTTAAAACTGTCGTTATATTAAACAGAAGCCAACATTTCAAGCAGACGCAGCATCTGCTGAGGGAAAGATGGGAAATTATGTATAATTCTGATATTACTCTCTACATAATTATGGCAATTTCTCTTTGTAAGTTAAAGTAAATGTGTAGTTTGTATTTCAACATCTGGGATGAGAACAGTTTGATGATATGTACCGAATGACAATAATGTAATTCAAAACAACTGTCCTAGGATAATAAATGCTTCCCATGTCAAATGTTTTTGAGTAACTGGCTTGGTAATAGTTTGAGACTGCTGTACTGGATTGCATTTTATTGCAATATATATATATATATATATAATTTAGAAATCCCTTTCAATATATTATAAGACAACACACATACAGCTAAAGTATGTTTCCAAAAGCTCTAACCTTCATTAATCCAACCCAGTTTTATCAATCTGCGTACAAATAACACGACTAAATACTTTCAAATTACGTGCAGTGCATGCACCCAAATCCAATTTTGCATGCATATGACATGCAGAAGAACGTTTTTCAAAATAGTGACTCTACCGGTTGCAGGATATCAGACGGTTTGCTGTAGTAAAAAGTTGCTGCAATTTGGTTAAATTTATGCTACAAAACAACTTCTCTTATTTTAGGGCAAAAAAACTTCCTGGTAAGGCGTTACAAAAGATAATTAATTAAGTAAATAAATGCATGGAAATAGCACTTGAAGTGACCTAGTTGCACAAAAGTAAGTGATGTTTTAATCACGTTGTTTACTTTTGTTTTCACAAGCGACACTAACCTCGTTTTCCTGGGTGAAAATATAGGGATTGTTTGACTGTCCCAACTTCCCTTTCTTGTGCTTTAAACTCCTCTTTGGCGTCAATCATAATAACTACGGCCGATAGAGGGCGGCAATAACTACAAACGTAAACATGGGGATGGATTAACGTATCATATGCATACAGAAATTGGATTTCAGTGTCTGCATTGTGCATAACTTGAAGATCTAAAGTCATGTAATTTGTATGCAGATTCAAGAGAATGGGCTGAATAATCAATATTTTTAGATCAATGGTAAATAAAAAAAAAGACAAGGTCATACACAAAACAGCTGGGTTTTTGAGTATCTTTAAGCTCATTTCAATACAAACAACAGCAGAAGCCAAATGCTGCACAAGTTCTTATAAAGCACCAAAGGACAGACAGAGTCAATGACTTATTGGTGAAGAAAGTTTCATATCCAGCAAGGTAAAGACCAAAACATATCACAAAATTGTGTGATAGTAGTCATGGTAAAGTAATACTAACAATGACAGCACCTTTTACAGATGAATATCCCCCATTTCCCAGGAACAAATATGAGGGCGACATTAATGATTAACAAGCTTCTTAAATACTTCTGTCTCTTAACTGGGACAAACCAGATTATCATTAAGCCGTGTGTTCGACTGTTCCTCTCTGATAGAAAGATGGAGCTTTTTAGGAGATTTGGCTGCACAGAAAGTGGCATCAGATTATTGACGAGGCAGACACACCACAGCAGTGATTACTGTCAGTGTGTACACATTTAGCCTGAGATAGCCGGTGCTGTCTGGTGCGGGTGAATCAATATCCATTAAATGTCAAGCATTGTGCTGTACTTCCATCCGTTGATAAACAGCATGCATTAGATTTTTCCAGATTGTTTTTTAAGCTTCACACATACATTATATGTTGAAAGCTACAACATATGTATCAGATACAGTTAATTATATGAAGCTAATTCCAGATTAATGGAACGTATGAGCATGTAGAAGTGGGGCTCCAGTGAAAAGGGAAAAAAGAAATTGCACCTCGCCATACAGTCGATTACCAGCCGGTTTCCATGGTAACGCAGGAGGAGCCTGATCTATTTTCAAGAGCTGGTAGCTAATGGTCCTCAATGAGCTGAGCAGCGAGTGTGTGTGTCAAAGGATGTACAGTAGAAATGCAAATGTGACACAGAAATTTTGCAAGAGGATACTGTAAGAAGAAAATTAGAGCGCGAGGCTGTTGCGCCTGCTTCAAAAAACGGATTAACTCGTTATCTACGCTGAAGGTTGTGGGCATGTTTGTTAGGCAGGATTAATTCTTCATATTACTGCACAGAATTTCTGCATTCCTGCAGGAGAATCAAGGATATTTTCCACTGAAACCAATGCACATCCAGACCAGCAGAGCATACAAATGAGAGGGGTTTCCACAGTGTTGGAGCTTCCAAATATAAGCACACATCCCACTCAAGGTCAGACAGAAAATAGCACTCAGTATTTCCATATATTGGTGTGTTTTGGCAGCCACAATAGCCTGTAATTACTGCTGTGACATTTCCATGTATGTATCCAAACACACCCATAATCCTCCTGGTGTAAATGGTAATAATTCTCACCCATCAGGATGTCTCACAGTCACCTTGAACGCATGTTCAGGGACAAAACGTTAAGCATGACGAGGCATTTTTTAAAAACTGGTTACATAAAATGATTAGCATCTTTGGTGCCTGTGGTGTTGCGAGTCCCCACGCTCACCTCTCACATAAATTTGAACCAGCAGAGCAAAAGCTGATGCAGCTAAGGGACAGAATACAGGGCAGATTTAAATGGATTTCGAGTGCACGGATGTTAGTGTGAGGAATGGACCCATATGACATAATCCCTGTTTAATCCTTTACCTCTTCAGGGTTCTGCTGTCTGATCTTTCTCACCTCCCTCCAAACAAAATCTTTATAACATGGAGCTCCATTTTTATTCAACACAACACTTCTTTCTTATCATTCCTAGTAGCACTCGCACCACGCCTTTCTGAGTCACTTCAGCTCCAAATTTGACAGAACTTACGCTGACCCATTTCACGGCTTTTTCCTCGCTGCTCTAATTTCCACTCATCTAAATGTGTCTCATCTCCTTTTTCTCGTCCTTGCTGCACTCTGTAGTAAGAACGTGACCTGGCTAGCAGGCAGTGGTGAGCGCTCCAGGGGCTGAGCTTAAATCCCACTGCATGTGCAACAGCGATAAAGCTGCTAAACCACACCAGAGAACTGTCCTGGATTCTTCCTCGTCCTCTCCCTCGCTCTGACTCTCACTGTCAGCTGTCAACTTGGGAGAGGGAATTAGATGAAGACGCACAAAGGGATGTGAGAGGGGGGGAAGGCAAGGGTGAAGGTGAAGAAGAAGAAGAAGAAGAAGAAGAAGAAGAAAGAGATTGAACAAGGAGCTTGAAGACGAAGAGGAAAAGGACCTTAAATAAGAAGAGCATGGAGAAGACAAAGAGGAATCTAAAGAAGACAAAAAAGAACAATAGGAAGAATAAGAAGAGTGTGAAACAGATGAAGAAGAGGGTAAAGAAAAATAAGGAGAAGAAAAACAACAATAACATCAAGAAGAGATAAATGAGAAGATGAAGAAGACTGTGAGAAGCAGTTTCATGTTTAAAAAAACAACAACTTTTGTCTGATCTAAACTATTTGTTGCTTCATTATCTCACATAAAAGACTCAGAAGCTGTGAAGTTTCTACCAGTCAGAGTTGAGGGAGCATTTATTGTGTAACTGAGGAGACACCTGATGAGTTTTCAGATTCTCTCCTCTGTGAGAGAGAAGGCTTTCAAAAGTTTTTCACTGTCAGCAAAAACACCCTTGACACAGTGTCATGTGCACTTTGAGAAATCCTTAAAGAGCAAGAAGAATAAAAAAAAAATCAGCAGCAGTATCAGTAGAGAGTGCTGATGAAAGCTGTTTGGTCTTAGTGCAAAACATCAGATACCAACACAAAGTCATGACGTCGGCATGAAAAGTTTCCTTCAAAGTTTTTGGTCTAAATCTTTCCTATAATGCATTATAAACATACTTATAATGCATTACAAGCCTCTTGTACACCGATATTCACAATGCTTAGTAACAATAATTCTAATACATTATAAAGCATTTTGTAATATGCATAAGGTATCATAAAGTATCATAATATTTAGAATTGCTGGTCACTTCTAAATATTTTAATATTATAGTTTGTGCTGCATTTCATGTATGAAAGGTTCTACACAAATAAAGTTTATTATTAGGGCCCGAGCACAGACAATGCCAGGAACTGTTGAAATTGAAGGAATTAATATTATTATTATTATTATTTGGAAAATAAATTGCTAATGTAAGGGCTTTATCATGTTCAAAAAGTCATCATATTTGGAATATACATCAATCTCTGGTAGTAATAATAATAATAATAATAATAGTCATCATCATCATCATCATACTTATGATTATTATTATCATTAATTAAATACATTGTTTCTGCAAGGATCATAATGTAAAATTGTCATAGCTGTAAATAATTTAAAATTTAAAATGATTTCTGTTACTGTCACTGTTGTAATGTATTATACTGTGATTATAGGTCAGGCTAATCTCACCCTTGTTGTATTATAAGTATGTTTTTAATGCATTATAGACATGGGCATGCAAAACAATGAAGTATTATGATACTTGACCTTACAAAAGCCTTTGCACATTGGGGGTGTGACAAATAAATGACACAAAAATACCCCTTCGGAATATTTCTCGAAACAATTCATACCAGCAGCGATGCTGGTATGCCCCATTTCTGCCACTCTGAATATTTTTTACAATTTGAGTGGGTCCATTCTGCATAATGAGTACTTTTACTTTTGATACTTTAAGTCCATTTTGATGACAATACTTTTACCCAAGTAAGTTTTGAATGCAGGACTTTTACTTGTAGTGGAGTAATTTCACAGTGTGCTATTAGTACTTTTAAGTAAGGGATCTGAATGCTTTTACCACCACTGCTTGCCTTGTTTTACTGAAATGCAGCATGAAACACTGACCAGTGAACACAGCAGGACACCAATCAGCTTGTTGTTCACTGTGAGTTAAATGTAATCTGACACCGCCTTCTAACTGACCTTTTCAAAGTCACAAGGTGGACCTAAAGGACAGAGAGCATGATGCAGCTCACTGATTGGTTCATGTTGTCATGTCCTCTTACCCATTAGCCAGGTTGTCGTCGTCATCGTCCGGCAGACTCTTCCCCTGCAGGTCGCTGTCGCTCAGGTAACCAGACTTGAGGTCGGTATCATCCAGGCCTTCGATGAGCTCGATACGAGACGTGCTGTTGAGGCGGCTGGAGCAGCGAGCCGGCATGGTATGGGAGCCGATCTTGCTCCCCTGGTACCCCCCACCTGTGGAGGAGGGGGCGTCGCCCGCCTGAAGCCGAGGGCTGGACTGGCCGTGGCGCCAGGAGAGAGGAGACGAGCGGTTGGACAGGCTGGATATGCTGCGAGCGTTGGTCTCATCGCTGTCATAGCCCACGTTACTGCTGTCCATACAGCTACACAGACACACGAGGAGATGGTGGAAAAGTATTCAGATCCCTTTCTTAAGTAAAAGTACTAATACCACACTGTGTACATGTTGGTAGTACATGTCTAAATTACTCCACTACAAGTGAAAGTCAACTAAAAGTACTCTTTATGCAGAATGGACCCATTCAAAATATTATGTAGGCTATGTTCTTAATTTATTATTGGATTATTGTTATTGATTAGAGCCCAACAGATTTATCGGCTGACCGTTGTTATTGTATGATGTTGACTTATCAAAGGAATATCAGTATCTGGTGTGTGTGTGTGTGTGTACTTTTTCATTTTTCCTATTTATTCTCTATTTTCTCAGTTATTTATAAAATTTGCTGACAAAGTTTTATGTTTGAGAAAGTGTCTCTCTGGGTACATTTGCAGAGTGGTGGAAAATCTGTGCACAATCTACATAAAAAAAGTCTATTTTCATTCCAGCTCAAAAAATTACTATATCAGCCACCATATCAGTTACTGATACATTTTCCTTCTAAAATCAGTATTGACCTCAGTCTCAAAAATCCCATATCGGTATTATTGATGCAAATATGTAAGCAGCGTTTCAATTTTCTCAAGGTAGGACTCATTTTAACTACTTAATATACTGTTATGGGGTAAAAAATTTTTTATTTTTATGTCTAATCACTATTCATAATGTTTTTTATGTTAAATCTTGACCTGAAAAATAACTAAAGCTGGCAGTTAAATGTAGTGGAGTAGAATTATAAAGTTACATAAATGGAAATAGTCTTATTAAGTAAATATATTTAAATATTATTATTATTATTATATATATTATTAATATAGTAAATATTATTACTTGAGTAAATGTACTTAATGCACCACTGACATGGGAAATGGTCAGTGTGGGTTATCCTCAGATACCTGAGGCATTTTGCTGACAATCTCGTCCAGAAGGAAAGACAAAATCAACAGTGTGTAAATGATAAGACCAGAAAACCAGCAAAAACATTTGTCTCTTTCTGTCAGAAGTCCTTCAAAGAAACACAGAGTGGCATTGAGTCTCTGTTGACCCAGATACAGTTGTGTCTTCAGGGACTAAAGCTAGAAATGTGGCCTCCCAGAGCCCAAAGACAAAGAGAAGAATGACCTGATATGTCTGTTAACACACAGTTGTGTCTCTACACTACACTCACTACATTCACAAAAAACAAGGACTTTGATGTGCATCACCACACACAAAGCATAGTACAGTAAAAATATTTCTGTTAGGGCTGTAATGTAATTGTGATTTTTGTGACCGATACTGTGATTGATATGTGATATGATTTATGATTTTAGAGTAATCTCTAGATCAGTGGTTCCCAACCAGCGGGGCCCGACCCCCCCGGGGGGGGGGGGGCGGCAAAGATCCACGGGGGGGTCACGAAGCCCTCTTGATTTTAAGGGGTGTAATAAATGTAATGTGTTAAATATAAATGAGTTAGCATTCATTAGTGTGACAAAAACAACTAAATAAGGGCTACATTAAACGTTTATTCATTTATTTAAATAATAAAATCACTATGGAAAAGTTTAAAAATAAAGGCTATATCGCGAGAATAAGGGTGTGTGTAACATCTAGAGCTGCAACAATTATTCGATTAAAGACAATAAGTTCTAATTCTCTGATTTCAGCTTCTTCATTGTGAACATTTCTTGTTTCTTTGTTCCTTTATAACTGAATATCTCTTTGGTTTATGGACAAAACAAGAGATTTGAGGACGTCATCTTGTGGTTTGGGAAACACTGATTATTATTTTAAAAACCAAAGTATACAATGGTAAAAATGTGGGTCCCTCAAGAAAAAGGTTGGGAACCACTGCTCTAGATCCTGACCAATACATGATTTTTTAGAAACTAATGCCGATACTGATTTTAGAAGGGAAATTAATTGATAACCAATATGTTGGCCGAAATAATAATTTTATGGTCCCAAATAAAATAAAAACTTTTTTATGTGAATTGTGCACCGATTTTTTCACCACTCTGCAAATGTACCCAGAGAGCTCCTTTCTCAAACATTCACTATATTACTTTTTTTTAAACATTGTTATATATTATTCTACATTATGTAAACAATGTATTATATTGTTAGCCAATTCTATTAATGATAAGAAAATTGAGAAAAAAAATAGGAATAAAATAAATAGCTAAATAAACATAATTACTCTTCAGGTTCAGCCAATTGCAGACCATTTTCTAAAAAAAAGAATACAAAATTAATAACTTACACCATTTCTTAATTACGCCAAGCAACATTTTCTGCATTATTGTGTAAAAAGAGTTTTCATAACTCTTGACCCACATGCACACACTCTTACCAACAGGGCTTTAATCTCTGCTAAAGAAAGATATTTTTTCTTGAGTCTTTAGAAAATGATTTTTAGGCCAGGACATCTTGCAGCACAACAATACTGAATTCAGAACTGCTTTCTATTATTCTGAATATGAAAGTTTTCCTTTTCACTCCTGAAAGTGGGTCAGGGTTAGAAACGTCCTCCAGATGGCTGTGAGCACTTCTTGTGTCTGTCGATTACATAACGAGATGCACCAACTCAGCCAAATAAATATTGCAATGACTACGACCATGGGGGTATTTTTATCCATTCCTGATGGATAATTCATCAATATGGAGGCCGACTGGTGCCACTCCAGTACTGAAAGTGAGTCAGAAATGTTCTGTGTTTTTTTAGAGTGCTTGTTTAAAAGACGTCTGAAGATTACATTCTGCTGAGGGAGACGTCTTCTAAAGCACCCATTAACAAGGTCTGGCTAATTTCAATTATGCAATCACAAGATTTCACATACGAGATAACGGATGGAGCTGAATGAGGGATGACAAGCAAATTTTATGTTACTGATTACATGTACATTAATTACCTCCGCCAGGGAGGTTGGGTCTGTTTGTTTGCAGGATTACAAAAAAACTACAGGCCAGGTTTTCATTACACTTGGTCGATGGGGGAAGCATGGAGCAAGGAAGAAACCATGACATTTTAGAGTGGATCCAAATAACAGAGGTGGATATCAAATTATTTTTTATTTTGTTAACATCATGAAATAGGGAATGGCCTTGGCTCAGGTCTGGGTTTGTCCAAGTGACTTTTTTAGTTTAAAGAATATTTGTTTGGTCATTTGACTTTCATTTTAGACCAAGTTGGCAAGGCAATATTTTTCAATCATAGTGTTGCTCAGTTGTTCATAAGCAAGGACATGGAAGGAGGAAAATAACTGGAATATTGCTGTGAGGTGGGTCAGAGCCACTTTGATTCCTATTTATTGAGCCAAACTCACAGAAAAGACAGCTAGCAGACTACGAGGACATATTCACTGAATTCGACACAAAAATATCCTAAATAAGAATCGCAGGCTCCACCATTACCATGTTTCTGGCCATCTAATACATTAATATCTAAGTCTGGTGCTTTAATGGCCTTATAGATATGATTTTGGTGAAAACAAGTAGATCTGCAGCTTGCTTAATTCTCTTCACCAGCTAGTCAGACATTTAGTGCTTGGCAGGTGCTATATCAGCGTTTTCTTGCAGGAAACGTGCAAACATGTTAATGTGGGGAGTGTTCACTCACTGGCCACTTCTGCTTCAAGGTTTGACATGTTGTGTGTTCAGAGATGCTCTCCTGCAGACCTTATAGTACCGAGTGGTTATTTGAGTTACTGTTGCCTCTCTGTCATCTCCAACCAGTCTGATCAATCTCCTCTGACCTCAGGCAACAACAAGAGAACCGTCGCTTACTGGATATTTTCTCTTTTTCTGACCATTGTGCGTGAAAATCCCAGTAGATGAGCAGTTTCTGCCCGTCTGGCACCAACAACCATGCCCCATTCAAAGTCACTTAAATCACCGTCCTTCCTCATTTTGATGCTCGCTTTGACCTTCAGCAGCTCGTCTTCACCATACATGCCTAAATGCATTGAGCTGCTGCCATGTGATTGACTGATTAGATATCTGCATTAACAGGCAGTTGAAAAAATGTACCTAATAAAGTGGCAGGTGAGTGTAATAGTAAGGAAAAAGAGCCTGAACAGCTTTAGAGAGCTGCAGAACTGAGTCTCTTTCAAATTACACAGAAAAACTCCCATAAATGCAGATTTAAAGAGATATAAGCAGTGTGCTGTCCCTGCCTATAGTCATGGTGCACATGGTATTACATCTTAACTTTATGTCCAAATGAAAATGAAAGACCTGTTCTCCACCAGTGCCTTATGTTGTGGTTGTTGCAACAAATTATTGCCTGGGCCTTTTTCCTGACGAGAGCCAAACAGAGAGAGATTCCTAGAATGAAGTCATGACCATGAAACAGAGACGGGCCATTTAAGACGGATGGAAGCCAGATGTGCTCCAGGTGGCATCTTTCCAAGTGGCCACAGCACAACTGTTTACACATGATCACAGTGTTATGTATCGATCCAACAAGCTTGTTCACGTCAGAGTTTCTGTTCCGTTTAAATCAAAGACAGATTTCATGAACAAAACATGCACTGTCGTTGGTGTGTCTGTGATATTTGCCAGTGGTGCAAGAGACACAATTATGAAACAATAAACCATTGTAAAATGCAGATATAATGCTCTTACCTATGACTAAGCTGGGAGCCCCGCAGACTCGACATGGTATCCTCCAAATTCTGGCGGAGGTCAAGGACATTCTGCACGGTCCGCTTCCTCTGGGACTCAGGGTCTGTGGGTCAGTCATGCAGAAGGAAAGGTTATAAAACATTTAGAGTGTCAAAATAAAGCTCAGACACAAGCTGCAGGTTTATTGTGCATGCACACATTTCTGCCTCTACATGCATCTGCTCTCGCCTGCATTATCTGTGTCTGGACTCGTGTGACAGGTGTCTAGCTTGTAAACACACAGCCGACGTATGTTCACATCATTAGGCAGGAAAATTTCGCTCCATGTGCTCCCTCACCATGAACACCTCCGCTCTACCACCCACCTCTGCACTGACATCCTGAAAATGAAACATTGGAACTAAAATCACCCACCAGGGGGGTGTGTTCTGACACACATGCCACACCAGGATCTCTTTAAAGGAGATTTTTCTTTGCAGAGCTTCTGTTTTTTCACATCATCTAGCATTAAATCAGAGTCATCGAGTTGAAGCTGTACAATAAGCTGAACTGCAGCCAGAAGGATTTCACTGCAGGTCAGCGTATTCGGACAAAGCAGCGTGCAACGTAAAGTGTGCAGTCAGTGGGTCATGACCGTGTCAGATCAATATTACAGTACAATTACAGCTGTTGTTTTGTTAGCTGTAACAAATCAGAGAAACCTCCCTGTCTCCAAACAAAATGAGATGGGGTTTTCCATTGCAGAATGTGGAGGCTGAGAGCCCTTTGGGAAGAGAGAAATTAACATTCAATGCATTAACTGGAATAGCTGGAGGAGAGGTGGGGACGTCAGGGATCACATGCCAAATAATGTGCTGCTCTCATAACGAGATGTTGAAATAACTCAGCAGGGGCTTTAATAACACAAAAACATTTACATAAAGTGCCAACATCCTTTTTAAAACCAGCACTGGAGATAAAGGTGATCAAATCGGCAATACAAATCGTGTATTACACCCTTTTCTCACCAAAAATAGTATAAATATGTTTGTTTTTTTAACCTGTCCTGTCCTACTACATTCCAGACTCCATTAACATATTGCTCAATTTAACAGATCTGGGAATATAGTGCAATATCTGCTGAATAGGAGATTGAGAAGAAAGAAATTAACATCAAATGCATTAGCTAGAGTAGCTGGAGGAGAGGTGGGGACGTCAGGGGATCACATGTCAAATAATGTGCTGCTCTCAGAAGGAGATCTTGAACTAATTCAACAAAGGGGGGCTTTACTATCACACAAAAACATTTACATACAGTTTACACACCTTTTTAAAAGACCAGCACTGGAGATAAAGGGGCCTAAATTTGCAATAATGATTGAGGTCTTATTTATTGAGCCCTTTTGACACCAAAATTAGTGTATATTGGGTTTTTTTAATGTTTCAGACCTGTCCTACTACGTTCCAGACCCCATTAAGATATTGCTCAATTTAACAGACCTGTGAACATAGTGCAATATCTGCTGAATAGGAGATTGAGAAGAAAGACATTAACATTCAATGCATTAACTGGAGTAGCTGGAGGAGAGGTGGGGACGTCAGGGGATCACATGTCAAATAATGTGCTGCTCGCAGAAGGAGATCTTGAACTAATTCGACAGAGGGGGGCTTCAATACCACACAAAAACATTTACATACAGTGCCAACACCCTTTTAAAAAATCAGCACTGGAGCTTGGGCTTGTTTATTAAACTATTTTCAAACCAAAATTGGTGTATACTGTACTGTATATGTGGGTTTTTTTTAACATGTTGAAATAACTCAGCAGGGGGGCTGTAATAACACAAAAACATTTACATACAGTGCCAACATCCTTTTTAAAACCAGCACTGGAGATAAAGGTGATCAAATCGGCAATAAAAATTGTGTATTACACCCTTTTCTCACCAAAAATAGTATAAATATGTTTTTTTTAACCTGTCCTGTCCTACTACATTCCAGACTCCATTAACATATTGCTCAATTTAACAGATCTGGGAATACAGTGCATATCTGCTGAATAGGAGATTGAGAAGAAAGAAATTAACATCAAATGCATTAGCTGGAGTAGCTGGAGGAGAGGTGGGGACGTCAGGGGATCACATGTTTTTTTAACATACCCACCTGTCCTATTACATTCCAGACTCCATTAGCATATTGCTTGATTTAACAGATCTGAGAATATAGTGCAATACTTGCTGAATGGGAAATGTATATATTTTAATATTACCACCAATATTAATGGACATATTTTGGTTTTTCAACATAAGAAAACCCACTAAAATAGAAAAAAAACTAATTTCCTGCTGCCAGTGACAGGTATGCCTGTTTGTATTTTCTTTTTGTGTGTCATGTTCACTGTCACAACAGCATCGGTCCAGACTCAATTAACATATTACTCAGTTAAACAGATCTGGGAGCATAAAGGAGTCATCTTAAATTATAACGTAAAGACTTTTCATTTCAGCTGATATTAAACTTTAACAGCTCTTCAGTAAAATAAATAGAACTCATATAAGTCCAATAAGTAGTCAGTGAATGAAGTGCAATAATTAGTGAAAAGGAAATAACCATAACCATAAAAAGTTTAATAATGCTGTAGCTGCTAAGATCATAATTTGTAATAGAATATGGGATATTTTGCAGTCATTGCTAACTTTTAGCGAATTTAGGAAAAATCTACAGACACAAATAAATAAGATAGTAGAATTAAGACCTAAATGTGTATTTTGGATGTTATTTTTACCAAACTACTCAAAATTGACTAGTGCATGAAAAAAACTGTTTTTACCTGAAGTGCTTCACCTCAAAAAGTACGTCATTACATATTATTAGACTATAAGACAGTTTACATGTTTAAAATGTTGCCTTTACCTGCATGCATAGCTTTAAATAATCTGCTATGATCCTAATTTGTAATAGAATTTGGGATATTTGGCAGGGCTGCAAAAACAAGAGGCTGGTTTTATTACTTTACTGTTTCCTCTTTTTATGCTAGTTGATAAATGTAGAGAAAAGGTTTATATTCGCTGTATTAAGTTTAGATTAAGTGAATAATACAAGGTCCCATTATTCAATAATCAGCAAATGCACACATGGAAGTGCATAAGTAGCTGTTGGACTATAACAGAGCTGCACAAAATAACATCTTCTAAATTCAAGGCTAACACATTAAAGTTCAGTTTCCACTGTAGTCCTTGAAAGTCCTTGAGTCTAGGAATAAATCTCCCAGGCACATCACATCCACAGACCCTCTATCCACAGTCTAATTCTGGCAAACCGCTAATTTATTTATGATGAATTCCTGGGGAAATATTCAAACCTGGACTCAGATCACATGTTTTGAGTTTACACCGGAAGCATTATGCTCTGTGCTCCAGTGCTCCTGTGCGGTGACTGACAGTCTTCTGGCACGCTGCACTGCAGTGACGAAACCTCGGACAGAATACTGAAGCAGATGTGATCGGGAAAGACCCATGAATGATGCACAGCAAAGGAATTGCTCGTATCGACACACATCGCTGATGCTGATTAATGACGTTTTAAAGTATTGTTAAATGCATTTAATCATTAACCTTGCAAACTCTACCGAAACAACATTAACCCTTTATCGGGCGAAGAACTATATTTGGCAACTTCAGTGGATATCAAAGCGGGTTCCCCATGGATTTCTTGCAGCTAATCAGCAAAGATCAGGCCACGTCACAGACGGTGACACCATGACATCTGACCGATCAGTATAATAATAATATAATGAAATTAACTTTATTGACCTTGACCTCCAATGTAAAAATGAAAAATGTACTACAAAAATCTGCAAGAAACAGTCGTACAGAGTTTTTCTTCAATGACTTTGCAAATTTACTAGATTAAAGTGGCAAATCTACAAGAAAAAAAGTTGCAGATTTAAGAGATTTAAAGTGGCAAATCTGCGTGAAAAAAGTCGCCGATTTACAAGAAAATAGCGGGGGAAAAAACTTTTTCTCGCAGATTCACCACTTTAAATCTCATAAATCTGCACATGTTTTTCTCGTAGATTTCCCACTTTAATCTCGTAAACTTTTTTCTCAAAATATAACCCCCCTCCCCGGGTCCGTATGGTTTTTTTTTACACATTCTGGCTGTATGTAATATCCTTCAATATTCTCTCGGGTTGAAATTTGGAATTTGCAAGTATTTCAATAAGTGCCCTATTAAGGGTTAAAGGTCCTACATGGTGTCCCAATTAACTGAGACATTTCCATAAACAAACAAGATGATCAGTGAGAGGACAGTGAGAGGTCTTTACTGGCCTCTACAGTTCATAAATAAATCTCATTGAATCAGATTTCACAGGAAATCTGAAGCACTACGGGAAAAAAAAAGAGAGGTTGTTTTATGGCACATTACCAGGAGAGTTTTCTTCTACCTCAAATAGACGGAGAGAGTTTCAGAGTTTCTCACAAAGTCCAGTGATTCAGTGAGTGAATACTTAAATAAAAAAGTTAATTAAAAAGAAACCGATTTTTCAGTGGATGGATACTGCACAGCGGTTAAGTAATCCGTTTTCATCTGATTCGTGGGTCACAGATCCACTTCAGGCTTCAGTGTTCATTATAAGATGAGACAAGCTGTTTGGGTTTTTTAAACTGGTCATTATACTGTGTGTTTCTATGGTTTTGCCCTTTATAGCTTAGTTGTTGTTTTTGTCTCTATGATGTTTTATGGTTTCTTGCCATTTTTCCAATTGTACAGCACTTTGTTGCTGTTTTAAATTAAATGGGTTTAAGTTAATTTGAATTGTGAGTATTAAAGTCAAAGTTTTTGAGAGAGGGGATTTTGGACCTCTTTATCACTAAAAACAACAAAAAAGTTTGCTAGTTTTAAGGAATAAAATTATTTAATCAGGCGATAAATGATGTCTGAACAAACTCCTCTGAAAAAAACTTCTGATTATAGTATGAAATTAAGCTGGAAAGTTTGGAGATTTTTGGCTTATAGTTTGTTTTTTAACATACCCACCTGTCCTGTTACATTCCAGACTCCATTAACATATTGCTTGATTTAACAGGTCTGAGAAAATAGTGCAATACTTGCTGAATGGGAAATTGAGAAGAAAGAAATTAACATTTTTACAGTTCACACATTGAAAACACATGTGGTAATATCCTTTTTGAAAACCAGCACTGAAGAAATAAAAATCCAAATTTGATTGTATTACAAGTTTTATAAAACTTTAAAAAAATGAAACTTTATGATTTAATATCCATATGTGTCATTATCTAATTCTAACTTTCAGTGAATTTAGGAAAAATCTGCAGACACAAATGGATAAAATAGTAAAATTAACACCTAAATGTGTATTTTGGATGTTATTTCTCCCCAACTGCTCACAATTGACTAGTGCATGAAACTAGTGTTTTTACCTGAAATGCCTCACCTCAAACAGTGCATCTTTACAAGCTTTTACATGTTAAATGTTGCCTTTACCTGTACTGCACCTTTAAGAGTGAACATTTTGTGATCTTGCATGCCTGCATAGCTTGAATGCAATTTGTGACTGCTTCACCCGTATATATATACTACTTCTCTACGATTCTACAGAGCTGCGGGCCATTACTACTGCACGTTTGAGATTGTGCATGACAGATCACATATAATTACAATGAAATGAGCTTTGCTCATCTCGTTTTCCAGGAGTCCTGCTGTCTGCACTGCTCCAATCTTCTGTTCTCTTCATGGACATCTCTACCTATCGCCCTAATGACCTGGAATCTGTTTGTCATACTTCTTTCAGTCTCTCAGTTTGAAAATAATCTCAAGCAACTGATTTAGGGTTTGTCTATTTTCATTATCTCACAGCTGCAGAGGAAGAGTTTAACGGAAGTATTTTGTAAAATGATTAAACCACAAAATTAAAGCATTAACTGAAAGGAAGTTTTTAATTTAGTTTTATCATCTGCAACCTTGTCTTGTGACGAGGAAGTGGCATGATGGTCCAGTACGAATTTAATAAATGAGCCTATTAACTAAGTTCCCTATTCTTAGTAAACATCATGTTGGTAAACAAAGAGGTCCTCTATAGCCAGAAATAAAAGCTTCCTTTCAGAGAGCTTATAATGAGACGGGGCAGAGCACAGTAATAAGCATTAAGTTGGTCTATGTATAGCAGACGATGAATAAAAAACAAATCTATTTACAGTAACAAGTGTGTCCACTGTACATGTGGAGTAAGAAAAAAAAGTTCCAGTGAAGAAAAGAGTATTCAGATAACGCTGCAAAGCATTAAATTTACATTAAAGATATTTTTCTTCATCTTGACGATCAATTTAAGTCAATTATCAGAATCATGTGGTTGTTTTATTCCTTTGATGAGCACAAAGTCTTTGACTCGTGTCAAAGGCCCACGTGGGATTATCATCCTAAATTATGCTGAATAATTTATAAGATAATAAACTCCCCTTTTTGAGGAATAAATGACTTTTGATTGATTTGGAAACGTGTACAATGAGAGGAAAAAGATGTACCAGCTTGAGGCATTCTGTTGCAAATTTATGCAATTAGGTTAATAAAGCAGACGTGGGTGTGGTGCCAGATTCTGCAGAGATTTTAGACATTCAGTTGTGATTTCACACTCAAACTCGAACAAAAAGCCCACAATGCTGCCATGTTTTTATCCCAGTTATTGTGTACAGTACATAGTATACTATAAGTGTGACTAACATGAGTGATAGGCGTCCATATAGGCTAACGAGGCGTGGATAACAAATTAAATCTCCACAAATGTGTTGATTAAGATGCAACAGTGAACGTGGTCTCTGATGACGGAGGAGTAATGAAATGATAAATGATTGAACAGTGTATTAAATATTTGTTGGTTAGACATGACTGAACCACATGATGATGGCATTTTATGAATATGCATGAATTCAAAGTATCAGCGTCCTTTAAATTAGGAAAACTTCGATCAAAAGTGTCATCAGAAACCAAAGCACTGACATAAAAAAATCAAACCCTTTGCAGCTTTATGCATTAAAAAGAGCACATGATAAAATAACTTCTTTCAGTTCTTGCATACATATATTGTGGTATCTGGAGTGCCTACCAACCCACAAACGGTGAAAAAAAACTTTTTTTTGTGGGATTCAATACACCATTCAGATCAGAACCTATCACCATATTTATGTGAGATGGATCCTTTCTCGCCACAACCAAACCTTCTCCAATGTTAACTTTCTGCATGTGTGACTGAGCCCTAAACTCGCGCAATATTTTTTTAAAAAGCCAGAGCAGACTGAGCTTTTTCTTAAAGGGACAGGCGATAAAACAAAGCGTCTCAGACAGACAGACTCTATGAGAATAATTGTGTATTTTATGAACATTAAAGCGTGTAAACATGTTCTAGTAGAAGCGTGAACCTGAAAATGAGCATTATATGCCCTCTTTAAATAGTAGATAATGGATTATTTTTCACTCTCTTTCAAACTAATGGTTATTTAATCGACCAGGGGCTGTACACGACATTCAGAACATTAATATAGCAGTAAACAACCATTTACGTTGTTATGATGTAGTGCAGTAATGCTGTCCTGACCAGAGAATCACAGCTTCTCAGTTCTTCAAAAAACAGCAAATTACTGTGGTAGCCAGTCCGACTGTGTGTGCATGTTAGTGCATGTGCGTCCTACTTGCCGCTGCTCTCTCATACACCAATTATCAATAATAACGCCTCCTCGACCCACTGTGTTGTCAGAGAGACATAACAACAACCTGCCTGTTCCCTCTCAGGTTACACTGTCAGCTCTGTCCCCACTGGTGGCGGTTTTAGGACTGTTTACGGTGGTATTAGCACTGTTAGCATAGCCACCGCCATGTTGAGAGCCGCGTGCAAACAATCGATGTGTTCTGAATTCTGTGTACAGCCACTTTAAGGTCAGAATTGTAAAATATGTCCAATAATCTTGCAGGAGTAAAACTGGATTCTTCCACAAGCAATGACACCGTACATAATCAGATACATACTGCACCTACAATTAGAGAAGGATGCTTTGAAACACAAAGAAAAAACAAAATTGTCACCTTCAAATGATCAATACCCTTATTATTCATTAAGCTCTTTCTATCAATGAACCTGACCTCCAGAGAGAAAGCCATTTTCTCTGCAATTTGCACCTCTGTAGTACACGGGGTGTAAACCATCTGTCAGTCTCCACAGATGAATGGAGCTGGGAGGAGGCTAAATATATGTGTCTGTGTGCCTGAAATGAATTCAATATGGCATGCCTTCTTTCCCATCTCTCTCTCTGGAAGCGTACGTGAAACAGCGGATGGACCCTCGAGTGCATCGGCACATGTTGCAGCAAACGAGAGCTTTATAAAGGAGATCAGTCTGCTGGTAATAATCCCCAAACACCCGAGGCTTTTTTCCATGCAATCAGCTGGCAATGCTCTGATAGGAAGCAGGCATATTTCACAAAATCAATGGCCTCAGACACCTGAGCGACATGCTGGAGGAACAAGAACAATAGGGCATCACTACAGCTTTGGCATTTCCACATAAAGGTAAATAGACTACCAAGCTGAGGCAGCATTCAGGGAAATAATAAGAGGAGAAGCATGCACAACAAGGATGTCTTCATTTTTTTTCTCAGTCGAAGAGCTGCATTAAATCCGTTCAGGGGGAATGTGGGTCTGCAGCAGCAAGCAGGTGCCGTGTGGTGGCTGTATGAAAGGGGGCGTGCTGCCGAGAAGCACAGAGAAATCTCACAAGCGGGGTGTTTGGTTTGTAGCACATGGCCACCACACGTACTGTAGGGGCTCTGGGGTTGGTAGAGGTATCAGGACCGCTCTGCTGTACTCACCTAACATCTGACTGAAGAGCAGCTGCTCCAGGTCGCCCAGCACTGTCACCACCAGTTCTGGGTCCACCTTCAGGAAGGGCTTGTCTCCCCCTTCCTCCCCCTGGCCTTTGGAACCGGACTCCCCTCCGGCTCCGGCTCCCTGCTTCTTGGCGTTGGCCTTGGCCTTGCTGGAGAGGATCTCATCGTCCGACTTCCCATCCTCAGGTGCCTTGCTCAGGGGCTTCACCTCAGCGAAAGGAGCCCGAGGTATGCGGCTCTGCTTGCTCAGAGCAGATGGAGCAGCCAGAGGGCTGAAGGGCTTGGGTTTGCCCTGGAACAGCGAGTGTTCGGATTTGGAAAGGTTTCGGGAGAGAGGGGCGCCCCCTCCGGCGCTGCTGCCACCCCCTGCTGTCTTTGGCTTGCCCGTCTTGCTCTGCCCTGCTCCGGGCTTGGCCATGTCATCGCACCACTTAGGCTCGTAAAGGTGCAACTTCTTCTCAGCATCAGTGAGCACAGCCAGGTTTGTCATAGACCTCTGCTTGCGGAGATTGGATGGCACTGGCAGCCTGCCCTCAGAGCTCCCTGCCCGGTAAACCTTCAGCTCTCCCCTCTGTGTGCTCTGGGGCACTCCAGACTTGGCCCTCTTCGCTGCCATACCAACTCCTTTGCCATCTGCTTGGCCGTATGCCTTTGTGCTATCCGTCCTTTCCATCTTCAAATCTCCTTCTCTGCCTTTCACACTATTTCCAAGCATGCCTCCTGCATGAGACCATATAGAAAAGCATCAGCAAGGGAGAAAACAGGCTTCCGTATCAAACCCTCCTCCTTGTGCAAAAACATGCAGAAAAATGCTTCCTCTCCTGCAGCCTCCTCTTTCTTCCCTCCGTCTCCTTCTCTCCCTCTTTTCCTCCTGACAGGCTGCTGCAGTTGCAGCTGTTGCAGTGCTGCCCAGGCACTCCCTTTCTCTCCTTCCCTCCCGTCCTCCTTTCCACACTCCTCCCTTCAGCACACCCTCCTGCCGCTGAGCCGCGCAGCAGCGGAATGACAGCGGCAGCAGACGCAACAACGCTCCCTCCTCCCCCTGCTTTCTGCTGCCTCTCCCTCGCCTCCGACATCCCTCCCATCCTCCCTCCTCCTCCTTCTCTCGTTTTCCCTTCATTTAAAAAGATGCTTCGCTGTGTCTCAGCAGAATATGCAGAATGCAGGAAAGCGATGTGAAACGATCATCTGTGGCTTTTAAAAACCAGGCACCATTCTCCTCTCACACAGCGTTTTTTTCCACCACCACCATCTCTGTTTCCTTTGTTCTTCCCCTCCCCCTCCCTCACCTCCAGTGTTCCCTGTTCAATACACTCAACATGATGCATGATTTGTGATGGTAGTGGACGTGTTATTAATGTGAATGGATACACATTTGGATATGTAATTACACACCATAGCATAAATCATCATCACTGTCAAAATCCCACACAATGCAACAACTGGAGCATCCAGATTATCTCTGATCCTGTCTGAGCTTCCTTACGATATCAATTCCAGATTAACTGCTGGAAAAATCATATGCTCAAAATCAGCAGTGTGTGCTGCCCTGCTATAAACCGGCATCTGAATTCTTTAATGATGGCATAAATGTAAAGGTAGAAGATGGGATGTTAATGAGGTGAACGAAAAATGGTTGCATTGTTTTTGTCCAGTGCTTTAAAAAGAAAGGAGAAAACTTAAAGTCTAAAAAAGTGTTTCGGCCAAATGAGTGACTTCACTTCAGCAGGCTGAGCAAACGACATGTGCCAGTGTAAGCAAGAAACACACCCAAAACCACACTTTGGAAATGTCCTTAAGTCAGTGCAACACACACACACACACACACACACACACACACAGAAATGCATGTGTGTGTGTTTTAAATTGAAAATCCAGTCATATTGTTTCTACGCTTGTTTTTTTTTTTTTTTAACATATGAATGTAATCATCGTTTTGAGATATTCCACTCTGCCGTGTCTCTGGAGGCTCGAGGAGCTCTGCAGCGCTCACATGCAGCGGCGCTCCATGGAAACCGCCCTCTCCGTCCGCCTGCATGTCATCTGCAGGAAAACAGCTGCCAGAGACACATTCACCCTTTCCATAATCTATTTTGATACAGCCAGCATGCTGCTATATGTCTCCTTTAAACTATCTGAATCCAATGTTGGTGAATAGATTTTCATTCTATTCTTGTTGAGGTAAAGAATAAAAGCCTGTTGGTGCTGATCCACTGGTTATGATTGACCTGTTCGCTACAATACCCAGAGGGCTCCGCTCTGACTCTCACAATGGGTTTGCACCACACTCCGCTGCTTTTTTTATTTGGTTTTCAGGGCACCTGGGGCGGCTCATGGACCAGTGAGGCTGTTTGATCTGGCAATTAGTTTTTGGAAACAATGTTGTGTCTTGTTCCTCCCCATCACGAGTTGCCCTGCTGACTCCAGACCACCAACTGTGACCTCACTCCCATGATGCGTTGAATAGCTCATTTCTTTTTTTGTGGGAGTGGGAATTTTTTTTAAAGAATCACAGGATATTAAATCCTAATATACCACATTTATTGCAAGCCTTTGATCAACTTCCCCTTTAGGCATGTTTAAAAAAATGCTCTGCTATGATTCACATTTTGGTGAACATGTTTATATCCCCTCATAAAAAGAAAGAAACTGAGAAATTCTGTCATCCCAACTTATTAGCCATGTTTCCATTTCATTCTAAAGCCAATTTTCCTTTTAAAATGATGTTACACTGAAATATGAACCAAACGGAGCAAATAAACAAAGCCAGAGCAAAGTTCTGTCAGAAATTGACACTACAGGATACAAATGGCTGTAGTCTACCATTATAAAATCAGTAGAGGAAGTAGATTTAATGGTTTTAGACAGGAAACAAAACAAGTCTCTTTGGCCGTCTAACCCATCCATATTCTTGTTTCAATCAATACATTTCTTTGCACATTTTGAAGATTTGCAGGAGTAAAGCTTGATGGAAACACCAACATTTGATAAAACTTTCTACATTTTTAAGCACACTTGAGGTGGTTTTTACCTCCTTTAAACTGGAGATGGAAACGAATTTTCCAAATAAGTTCTGACGTAGCGAACATTTAACTCACATAACTGATTGGCTGTTTCTTCTCTGCTGGTCAAGACGAGCTGACATGAAAGTAAGAAAATAAGATTGAACCCAAATCCTGAAGACGTCTCCCTAATTTTCTCTCGTGGGTGGCCGAAGTGTCTGATTAGCAACCTCTTCTCTATTTCTACTGTTTACTGATGGATTAGCCTACAGCAACACACTACACTGCCATCTGCTGACCAAAGTACGATTATGCAGCTTTATTTATTCACTCTAAGTTGATACAAACATCCTTAATTTGCACTTTTTTTAATTTCAAAATTTCGCTTCAAATTTGCTTCGACTTTAATGGAAACACGACTAGTGAGAGAAAAACAGAGAGAGGTCTTTGGGAAATTGTTTAAACTGAGCAACATTTAAATTGTTACCGACAGCAGAAACAGCTGATCAGTCAGGAGAGTTAAGAGTTTGCTACATAAAATTTTATCCAGGTAACATGTTTTGATACCTGATTTTAACACAAGTTATTTCTCGGCCAAGGCCAAAATCACCTCAATGGCTTACTAGTAGAGTGCATACCAGTAAGGCTGAGTCTGGGTTTGAATCAAGCCTAATGTCCCTTTGCTGTTTCACTGTCTCCGTCTTTATCCAATTAAACATGAAATGGCAAAAACAAATCTTTAAAAAAAAAAAACCTCAAGCAAGCATAAAGATTTTGGAAATGTAGGAAGTTTTGTCTTCATTTGTTTCCATTAAGCTTTTCTAATGAGATACAAAGTACATAAATAAATGAATTTAGGATGACTTCTGTTCAAGGAGCATAAATGCAGATTACTTTTTCCTGTAGCTCCCCCATGAAGCTGATATTTGTGGTTTTGAGTGAAACGTCCCGACAACAAAGTGTAGAAAGTTTCAATCACAACCTCTCCTCAGGAGAGAGGCCGGGCGGAGCTGCATCTCTCATTTGGTCTCTTTCACATCTGGGTCTGATTCTCACTCTCCAACTGGCCATCAGAGTAACCGTGTGTGTGTGTTTGTGTGTGTGTGTGTGTGTGTGTGTGTGTGTGTTTGTGCGTGTGTGCATGGTATGACAGCACCGCTACACAGCTGTCTGAACTAAATTCTCCCCTGGACAGCACGTGTAATCATTTTGGTGGCCGCTCAGCTGCGATTATGAAACGATGCATTCAAGAACCTCCACATGAGCACAAAAGGGGAAAACCACAACATGTAATGACTGAAAATGTGCTCATCGTCACACGTTAGTCGAGGCACGTTTTTAAAAGACACATGTAAAGACTGTGTTTGCTAGTGTTGTTGAAGTCATGTGGTAATTACTGCAATGCAAAAAGCCCCTAAAAACAGATCTAATAGAAACATTGTGCTTGCAGGAATGCAGCCTGAGGGATGAAGACCGACCTGAGCAGTTATGAGTTTCTTTCATGATGAAAAAAAAGGTAAAACCATCTTGTTTAAACATTTCCAGAGTGATTAATTTGCTGTTTTGTATGAATCCTGGAGCAGTGAGTCTCCCTACTGTGAAACTTTAATCATTTTAAAGTCAGATTTCTCACCGGAGATCCTAACCAAAGCTTTAGTTTCTGCAGATGTTTCCTTCTGAATGGAACCGTCATTAAAACTACCCTATTTTTCATCCTCCAGCTAACTTGTAGTTCAAACCGGATGACAGCTTACAAAGACACATCTCTCTGCTCTATGGTCAGAAACAGAATTTAAGCGTCCCTCAGGTCCGTCCGGTTGGGACGAGAGGAACTCCCAGACAGGAGGTGAAAGCCGATCCTCCCATCAAACCACTCAATCTCTCCGTCCTGCATCTGTCCACCCTCGGCTGAGGGCTCCGTCTCTGGCCTCGTGTCTCCCTGAGGAGGCTGGCTGGAGGCACTCACCCCTCAAAGTCATTAAGATAATTAAGAAGACAGTTTATAAAAGCCCAGTGTAATTATATGTAATCATTTTCTAGAGTTTCTGTGATCAGGAGCGACAAATACATCAGACAGGTGAGCCAAAAGGACTTGTAGAGCAATTCAAGCGACTAATTTAGGTGTTGAACATAAAGCTGCTACCGGTTAATTAGCAGCCATTTAATCAGTTCAACAACCAGCTTAAGAGAGAATTGGGAGCAGATTTCCCAATTTAAACAGACAAATGCTAATTGTTAACAGGGAGAAGGCTTATTTTAGTTCAGACTGATTCCTTCACAAAACAACAGCAGCAGTTGTATCGATTGTAATGTCAGGTTGTTTCAGCATTTATTATATTTGTTTTTTAAATTATGTTTGTGGCTTGCACATGACACAAAAGTGAGCATCCTCGATTTCGAAGATTTTTAAAATTAATTTTTCAAAATATCATTATTTACGTAGGACGTGTTGCGGCATTGCACTGTTTCTGATTGGACGCCTTTTAGGGGAGCTCCGCCCCATTGTGTGATAGGCCTACACCTGGTCAGTAACACAATTCACTCTGGATTTCCACGCCTGACTCATCTCATCTGTAAGTCTATTTAGCCTACCTATCTTTCAGAGTTTTAAAGTGCACGACAAGGTTCGATTTTCCAATTGTATTCGAATAGTTTCCAGTGAATATCAATGTTCAATGTGTATGTGCTGGATGGTCCCTTATGAAAAGTAAGTGTTTTATGGAGTTGCAGACGTTGTAGTGGTCTGCATGTAATGTGTAAATTCTGTTATTCGCGATTAGCATGCTAAGCGGAGATTTAGCTTTATTCACTTCTTATGTTGCATTACTTTGTAATTCAGGGATGACATTCATGTTGCTTAGCGTAATGCCCATTATCATTTGATATGAGATACTTACATGCAATATAGTATATGTGCTAATTGGGTTCATATTAATGTACTTTTAGTGCAGCAAACTGCGTAATGTGCTATCTGTCACGATTAGCATGCTAACGAATACATACTTCATACGGGCACTGCACTAGTAGAGATAAAGCACAATGTGTCATATTCTAAAGATCATATGAAGAGGAAAACATTTGTCAAACAATCAAAATAAGACGCCTTTTTGACAGATAATATTTGTCTTGTTTGTCAATCCTAAATGAATGGCCCTGATGTGTAAAGGCCTTTATCCCATAAATGTTTTGATTAGCCCTCTGAACCCTGAGCTGTTTTAGGGCTTTTTTTGTTGTTGCTGCTTTTTTTCAATTTTACTCACTGTGGCCTTGTATTTTACCGCAATATGCAAGTCCTGCAGCTCTTTGGAATCAGCACAATCATTGGTAGAAGTGGGAACAGCTCAAAATGTCTTTTTATAAATCATAAAAAAAAAAGAAGAAACGCAAGATGAATTTCTCTGTTAATTGTTTAAAGAAAAAGAAATTGAAATTCCAAGTGCCCACTAGTATCATAAATATTGGGGAGAAAAATTGGGTCTCCACATGCTATACATATTGAACTATTTTTTACATCCTCTCCTGTCCTCTCCTCTCTGCTCTGTGTAAACAGCCTGCAGTTCTGTCTGATTTTCGTGAATATTTGTCACGTGATTTCAGCAGATCTCAGCAGAATCAATCATGGCGTCAGTGTCCCTGAGGGGCAGAATTTCATGTTTTTTAACAGCATTTAGTTATTCCAAACACAAAAACTTTTTCTAACAGAAATTTTCATAGCCTACGATCTTTTCACGGACTGTCGGAAAGTTCAAATTCTGATGATAATGCCTGTTTTAGCAGTTTCTTTCCACGATAAATGGTGTATTTTTGGAGATCTTTTTAAGAAGGGTTTGGTATGTATAGACCTTTAATCTTGTTTATTATCAAACATTTTGATGAACTGAAAATATGAACATCAGTGTGTTTGACAAGTGCACACCAGTCATTTGGTTGGAGGTCTGGAAAAAACATATTCTTTCTCCAACGGTGAGTAACAGCAAGTTTTAAGATGATGAGGTTCCTAAAAACAGATCTACAAATCTCCAGATGTGAACTCAAACAACAAACATTGTTTAAGTATTAATTCTGCTTTGTGGTCACAGCTGGTCCCCCTGAGTGCCTGCCCACTTACTTAAATCAATATCACTTTTTCACAGTAGATCTTTAATTATGTAATCTCTCTCTAATTGGGACTAATTGATTGAAGTGTTGTGGTCGTATCTGCTAATGGTGAGTTGCTTCACTCAGTAAGATATTCAGAGTTCCCTAAAATAATCAAATATTGACCAAGCAAATACAGTGTGTGTTTGTATTTCTCTAAGCGACGATGATGTGTGAGGCACAGAGCTGCTGCAGGCATCAGAACAAGCACAAACCCTCTGTTAATGTTTTACCCAGCACTGGCAGAAATTAAGCAAATATAATCGCACAGGAGACAGAGAACCAGTGAGGAAACACTGCTGCATTAACAGAGCAGTGTGATTTGAGAGAAGCGCTCTCTGCCAAGAATCTGTGTTTTCCCACATGCACATAAAGAAAGAAGAGAAGTACTTCAGGAAACACTGATGCACATAACAGGTGGTACGTACAGTGCGAGGCGCTCGTTATGAGTTGGCAGCAGCTCTGGTGAGAACAACTGCCACGCTGAACACAGTCCAGTGTCAACAGCCAGCCATATTAAAGCCTGGGTGTTACAGGATGCAATATAATACAATTGGGAAAAACTGGGTTTTGCATAACTAACCGGTTGAACTCTGTGAACTCTGAAAGTGAAAAGAAGTTTGCTTTGTGCAGGATTTAAGTAACTCGTTCTGACACGACAGAGGGAGGACGAGTGCTTCTAAAGGACAGAGGGGGAATTCAATTAGAAGTTGATAAAGTGATTAAACTTTATGGACTGGACTGCCTGTTCTTTTTTTTAAGATCCTGCATGATATCAGATATCAGGTTCCATAGGTCTGAGCTGAGGACATATACTTTATAGCTGTATCTTTGGGTGGGATTTTGTGTCTTACTTGGATATTTGACAGGAAAGAGATGACAGGAAATAAGAGGAGAGAGATAAATGGAATCAGGTGCAACACACATGGATGTTGCTATTCATTTGAATAACCTTTAGAGGTCTGAGGAAGAAGAATTTGCAGTATTTCACAAGAAAAGAATAAAGATTACAGAAAAGTCTAGGAACATGTTTTTATCTTTCCTATCCAATCATATTCAACAAGTTCTCCCATTACTACACATATGTACGTATCGTGGTACAGCGAGACATTCTAAAAATAGCACGTGTACGGTTTGCGGTAGTAAAAAAAGACTGCATTTTCTGAGGATTTATGTTGCTAGGTTTAGGGCAAAAAACTTCCTGGTTAGGTGTTATAGGAGATAGTTTAAACAGTAAATAAATGTACGTAAATGCTGAAAGTGAAGTAGTTACAAGGGTCACGTGAAATTATGTTAAAAAACGTGATTCATGTAAACAACGCCTCTCTACACCTCAACCTGACTGAGAGAAGTCGCCTTATTCCCCCTCATGTCATTCAGCCACACACATCCACTGATTTCATGGGCAATAAACAAGCTGCTGCGGGTCTCTCGGCGGCTCAGCTGTCCCGCGACTCGTAGCGAGATCACCGGCGTTACGGTTGCGGGGCTAAAACATCCTTTTTCGTGGTGAAACAGGAGTGTAAAGTCAAATGTTGTTCCTCTTTTAAAATCAACTTTCACTCTAAACTATTTAAAACACCATCTACAGCTAAAGAGAGTTTCGTGTCGGCTGCAGCCATGTTGGATCCGGAAAACTACAAGCTTCCGTCTGCCGGGTAGTACACGTCATTGTCTTGCCGTCCCTCCCCGTTCTGTGATTGGATCCCTAAAACAGGGCTAAGAAACGGCCCTGGTTTCCAGACTGCCTGGAGGTTCGAAATGAAATTCGATCGCGCAAGGCAGTATGGGTATACCAAGGCTAATGTCATGGGGATTAAAAAAACAAACGGTTTTGGTCTCTGCTGCTAATTTACCTGTTCATGTCATATATCACTTATACTATATATTGTGTATATCTCTGCATATATATTGAAATATATTTATTCATTGATGTTCATACTACTACATGCAACAACTTATTTAACCTATTTAACATGTTAAAATATATTTTCTCAATGTGCAACATCTGTAAAATGCAAAGTACTTTCAGAAAACAAACAAACAGAAAATATATATTAATAATAAATGCCATATAGCAGAAATGTATGTATATAATGTATAGAATATGTATAGAATGTATGTATATGTCTTATTTTTTATTTTCTGTTTTCCAGATCTATGTGTCTGTACCTTGAGCTGCTGTGACGACTAAATTTCCCCACTGCGGAATGAATAAAGTCATATCTAATCTTATCTCATGAAAACTGACCAGGGGTGAATTTATGTATTTTTCAACTGTTGAAGTTATTCTGACGATTAAAGGAAGGCATAATTAAGCTTTGATTGACAGTTGGTGCGTTTCAGCAACCAGGCTTCATTCGGTCCACCTCTGCTCTTCCTCTCTGCTTATTTTTGGATCAACTTGGAGTTAAGCGGAGGCAGCCACTGCCAGGATGGTGACGGCCGGAGCCACCCACACTCTTTGGCTCTTTGTGAACCTATGAGTGACGTCTTGAAGACTGCGTCCATATTTTATGCAGTCTCTGGTGAGGAAGCAATGATTTAAAGCATCAGGTGCATAGATATTCCCACCATAGACAGATCAGTGGGAAGTGGGAGGAGATTCAAAAAGACTCACCTAGCTCATCACAGCAGACCTCCATGGAGTCAGAGGAGCAGTCGCTGAGATCATCAAGGGTGGCATCAGTGTCGTCATGGACCTGAAACCTGCAGGAAGAACAAACAAAAGACACATTTAGTGCTAAAATACTCTCTGTAAAATAGAGATGATTAATAACAAGCATTATCTTCCATGTGTATGATGGATAGGGATATTTAGCTTAGCTTAGCATAGCTGTAACTGAAGTTTTTAAACTATTTGTTAAAAAAAAACTTCAGTGACTTTGTAGAAGAGCGGTTCAAAGAGCATTTAGGCTGACTTCTACTATTGAGCTACTGAACAAGACTCACTTCCTCCATTTGGCTACAGGTCAAGAGAGCACATCGTGCCCTCATACTCAACCTTTCCTGAAAACTGGTTAGAACTGGATCAGGGTGCAGCTATTTCAGTAAAAAAAACATACACACAAACTACACAAACTACACACCTTCCCTAAGCAAGGGAAGGTGTGTAGTTTTGAAATTAAATATCACAAGGTGTCCAGTATCGGTTGGTTGCTGCGTCACCACCCAAAATTGACCAATTGCGACAAGCCCAACCTATTGTCAGGGTGGGTCCAACACTCAGAAGAAAAGTGTAAATTGAGGAACTTTTTGGTACTCTAACTTGTGCTGTTGACGTGGACAAAGCAGAGTCTAGTGCTGCTTATTGCATTTGGTTATTATTCTTTCAATAAATGGTAAACTTTAGTTGCTTGAGTCTTTTGTAAAAACCAAGTCTAGAACAAAAGAACCGGGGCAGAGTGTGGGAGGCTTTAAGAGTCCCGGCTCTGACATATCCTAAAAATAAACTGCTCTACTGCTGATCTTCCCATCATACAAAGGTGAAACACTGCCCTCACCTGAACCTGAAGGGAGCCACAGCGGCCATGTTGACTTTCCCCGGCTCGCTCGCTCTGCGCTGCGTGTTGAATGTGTGAAGAGAAGACTTCGATCGTTTGCCGGACACTTCTCTTTCTGAAGCACCCAGGTTGGAAAAGTTCCTCGCCTCTCTCTGGATGTTGCCCATTCCAGCTGAAGACACGCTGGATATCTCGTTCCCATTTGCACCTTTAGTGTAGAAGAGGCGTCCTCTTCCGTGGCCTGACTGGACATTCGCAGACAGCCGGCACAAGGCGTCGTCCTCACCTGCGTTGTCCACGCTCCTCAAACGATATTTCCCAAAAGTCCAGTTTTTGTTGGTGTTTCGTCTTAACTGGAGGTCACGCAGAGCCTTCTGGGTCAGCGTGCTGGTGCGGAGGTCCAGCGTGTCTTTGGAGCGCCGGACTTCCCTCTTTGGGATCTGAGGGCTGCTGTACGCCGAGCACGTCCCGTCAGTCCGCTCCGTAGCTGCAGGGCTCCTGTGAGAATACATGCCAGTTCTCTGCTGCAGCAGGTGGTTCTTTAAAGCCGAGCCCCTCAGCAGCTCCGCAGGACCCGAGGACTCAGCAGACGAAGAATAGGACGACCGCCGATTGGCTGCGTGCTGAAACTGCAGCGTGGGATTAGAGGGGCCGCTGTACTGTTGTTTGGGATCCATCTTGGAGAGAGGCATCATGCTGCGGGGTAAAGGCAGACTGGAGCTGACACCGGCGTCGTTCTGACTCTGAGACAGGACTTTGATATTCACTCCACCGCTCATGGTTGGTGACAGTCACTGGGCTGAGATCTGGAAAAGAAGATCACATTTAGAAACAAAATCTAATGTGAAATCACATTTCTTATGCTCCAAATATGATTCATCACTTCAATAGCAGGCAGCTTCAGGACTACAGGTACAACACAAGCAAATATTTAAAACTGTATTCTACAATGCAAATGTGAAAATGTCCTGTTATCAAAATGCAGTGACAGACATGCTTGTTTCAGGGTTTTGGTTTAAGAATATCATCAAAATTAAGGAGAAGTGTAAGGAACAGATGTCGACATCTTAACACTGTTTATCAGGAAAATGGTCGACATGACAGAGGGAAGGGTAGAGCATACAGAGGAACAGCAGTAAAGACTTGATGTCATGAGTCTATTAAACATAAACAACACAGAACTGGATGGTATCAGATATGATCCTGTTATATTATTGAGCATTAGAGTTAGGCTGATGGCTGACAGTCATCACACTCTGAACCCAACATCATGATTGAACCCTCTGACCCCATTTCAGGGTGTTTCTTGCTCTTTTTACATTTTACTAATTTCAGCCTTGTATTTAACTGCAATATATAGTACATCCTGCACCTCTATGGAATGTTCAAATGACATAAATCGTTAAAATAAGAACAAATGCAAGGTGAATTTCTCAGATAAATTATATTTTTAAAAAATTGGAATGAAATGGAATTTATATATACACAACACTTTTCCAAGTGCCCACAAGTGGGCATTGGGGGGAAAAAGCGTCTCCACACGCTAGACGTATTGAACTATTTGCATTTTTACAACCTCTACTTGCAGCCTCTCCTGTCCTCTCCTCTCAGCTCTGTGTAAACAGCCTTCAGTTCGGTTTAACTTTCAGTGAATTTTTGTCATGTGACTGTTCGTCACAGCAGAATCAAGCATGGCTTCACGGTATCACAGAGGAGCGCACAATTATTATTTTTTAACAGGATTTCGTTTTTCCAAATGGTTCGCTTTTAGTGACAATTTAAATGACAGATGTAGAATGAAGTGATTTTGACAGAAATATCACAATTTTAAGCTTTGTTTTGGTTACTCTTGGTAACTTTCGTAACCTATTATGCATTCAAGAACTGTCGGAAAGTTAAAATTTTAACAATAATGCCCGTTTTTACAGTTTCTTTCGACAATAAACAGTGTATTTGTGGCAATTTTTCAGAAAACACGTTTCCAAGGGCAAAAAGCCCTGCCCCCCATCCACACCTAAGCATGACTTTTTGGTGCCATTTATTATGCTTATAAAGAAACAATTCTGATTTATTTAATGATGCACAGACTGATTTGAAAAGTGCAACTAAAGCTACACACTGGAGCTATCAACAACAACAAATAAGGCAGAAGAAAATTTGTTCAAACCAACTCAAACTTTTAAGAACACATTTATTTTTACAGTCTGGTGAAAAAAATAATAAGATGTGTCATTTTATTCTGGATATATCACATGATTTGATTAACTCATTAGTAATAGGATGACTCACGCCGACGACATCATCATTCATTCATCATGAGGTTTTACTGTGGACGCCCAGTCCTGTTGAGCATCCAAGTTTCTGCTTATTTGCAGGTTTTACAGCAGCAGTTCTGAACTTCTTTGTCTTATGATCCCTTAAAATGATTCTGCAACCCCTGGAAATGTCTGATCTGTGGGTGTTTTTTTGTTTTGTAAGTATATTTTTGTGGGGGCTGTTATGCCTTAATGGGATATCTGAGAGTAGAGAGATGAAAGGAAACAAAGGGGGTGAAAGAGACGGAAAATCAGATGAAACAAACGTCACCAGCTGGACACAAACCGAGAAAAAGATAAGAGAAAATTCTAGGAACATTAAATGGTTGGAAAAACAGTTTTCATAGCAATCAGAAAGAAAGAAACATAGGCAGGTTAAATCTATTGATTTGGATTTTTTTAAGGGGTGCTACAACAGTATTATAAAAGACTCAATAGCTCTTAGAGTTTAAAGGAGTTAAGAGGTGTTCGAAAGCGCTGATATTATGCTGCTTACTATGTGATTGTTCAGCAACATGAATAAAGGTCACAGTATCATAGTCAGCCTGCAGATTAAGCTTATTTGAAAGCAAGAAGCTTGAACACTTAACATTCTCAGCTTTATATGCACACTTGCACTTCACAGTGTACTAACAGAAAATCATCTGCCTTCTTAAAATGAATGTTTCAAGAGGTAAAATGAATAGTTTGAGTGGTATCAATCTTCATCTAACCAAGAGCCTAAACGCAAATATGTGTATTTTCAACTATTGCTTTAAAAAAGGCCCCATTACGCTTTTAAGCAGACCAATTTCAAAACATCACATTTACCCTAATTGGATAACACATTAGGCTGAAAAAGCAGGTTTTAAAAGTTAACGTTGGAATCAAAGAGGCACATGTTTAGTGGTTAAGTGAAGAGTGTGGTGGGCAGGTCTCTAAATAAAGCCCTTGTTAGTGGGAGGCTGTGGACATCTAACCGTGCGAAGTTCTGCATGATGGATAACAAGCTTTCATTTGGGATTCGTACTGTAGGAAATACTGTAAAACAGCTGTGCATTCCAGGGCGTCTGCCTCACAGAGAGCAGCTCTCTGACCACAGAGGTACTGAGTGAATGTGGACGTGAGCGAGTGGGAGAGAAGAAAGAGGAGAGGATGGTTTGAGGGGAATGAACCATTATACCAGCAGGTATCAGTTACAGCATCAAAGGAGTCCAAACGTCTGAGAACCGGACGAGACAACGTGTCAGATTCCTCAACTGAGTTCAAAAAAGTGAATGAAACTTTGCTGTCAAACGCTGTTTAGTTTCAGTATTAACCCGTTATCATTCCACTGACCCGCCAGCAGAACATCAGGGTTTTTTTGTCTTTCAGAGGCTGCAGAGGGCTCAATTTTTGTTTTTGAAATTTAGTTTCGTGTAACATGTAAAAAGGTTTTTAGAGAGAGATTATCATTCAAACAAGCAGAAAGAAAAGAAAAAAAGTTTCAGACAAAGAAAAGCTTAATACAAATTAAATAATAAAACACCGGATAAGTCAGTTTACATTTCCGAGAAGGAGTGGGAAGTAGTGCAAACTTATTAACCCTCCTCTTTTGTTGCGGGTCAAATTGACCCATTTCAAAGTTAAAAAATCTAAAAAAAAAGACTTTAAAAGTATGTTTTTCACAAAAAGAAAAAAGAAAAAAATGTAAAATAAAATGTAAAAAAACATCAATGTCATGTAAATGGTAAATGGGGTGCACTGTATTTTATATGTAGGTCTTTCCAATGAACATAAAAAAAAACATTGCACTAAATATTGATTGAAATGGTTAGTACTGGAGTTATGAATTAAATATAAACAATGTTTATTATGACTTTTTGGTTTCTGACACTTTTGTATCATTAAACATACCCCGGGTTATTGCTGTTCCTGAAAACACGAACATAATAAAAGGATTATCACAGCAAGGATTTTTCCATGTTGTCCCAAAGGTCTTGGTGTATTGATGTAATATTCTGGAGGGTTTTTGACCAGTTTTATCCATTCTTGAATTTAAAAAAAACCCATATAATTCAGCACCAAATTTGTGTAACAAATGGCATAAACTAAAAAATGGGACATAGTTAAACATAGAAATGGACTTCAGAAAGCCAAACATTGATGTTCTGAAGCCTTTTACTTCTTAATAGGTTTACTTAATTATTAAATTGATTAATTAAGCCTTTTTTTAAATTTATGACCAGAAGAAACTGACTAATTACAGCTTTCAGATGGTGTACACAAATTCAATGTGGCGTTTATTGTTGACCTGCTATCTCCCCCTAAAAATCCACTGCCAACAACCCACATCTCTGTTAAAAAAAAAGATGTTAAAACTGCTGATCGCAGGCTAAAGAAAAAAATCTAAAAGGTGAATTAAGGATTAATAGAAACAATGTTCTCGGGAAGACTTCATTTAAATGACATTGAATTTAAATTAGATTAAAAATAATCAAAGGACACAAAATCAATCAAAGAGTCAGTTGTGAGTAAAAAGACGACATATGTCCCAACAGCTTTTCCTAATGTATTCCCGGTCCTTTAGCCTGACCCTCCGGTGTGAATCGTGCTGAGAGAGCCAGCAGCAGACTGACACCACTTGGCACATGCAGCAGGAGAACGGCTCCTTTCAGGCCGTGCCAACACCGGCTGTCCCCTCCGCCGCCCTGCTGCACCACCCGACTCCACAGACCCAACGCCCCCGACTCCTCCATCCCCTCCATCTCCTCCATCCCCTCATCCTCTTATGCTGAAAACTGGGAACAGCGCAAGATGACCATGAACTAAAGTATCAGTAACACGCAAAGTAAAAGTTACCAAAACGAAGCTAGAAAAACAGTTTCTTTTGACAATAAAGGAGCGAATTTGCAAAGAAAATATACGTTGCTGAGGGTGAACACATGGGCGTTTTTGGAGGCATCTATTAAAAAGTAAATATTCTGTTTTGAAATGAAAACAGTGCCAGATGACCATGAACTTAAGTATCACTTGATCAGAACTTAGTCACAGGTTAACAAAATTAAATAAATAAAAAATTAATTTTCTAAAAAAACAAACAAACAAACAAAAAAAAACATCTTACATCAAACATCTATATGGTTTAATATTTTTTTGCAGCTTTGATATTGTAAGGTTTTTTGGTTGCACAGTATATTTTAATTCTGTGTCCTTCAGTAAGTTGACTTTGTAAATGTAACAATTAACTGAGAAAATGATCAGCAGATTAATTGGCAACAAAAGATGAATGAGTTGCAGCCCTGCTATTGACAAAAAAAGTTACAGTAGAATGGCAGAGAGAGAGATTTAATGCACATCTTGTTACTAATGTTATGTAGGGCTCTTATTTTGAAAAGCTCTACAATAAATGAATAACTTCAACACTTTATTGTCTTCGATTTAAACCCCCCCATTATGATGCATATTTACATTTGCAGTTAGTGGCGCCCTCTAGTGGTCGCAGCTATCATGATGTACGCCAAGGCAGAAGTGACGTAACAGATTCTAAAAGCAAAGGCGTAAGACAGCATATGGAGGGTTGAGAATGACGAGGTCAACTTATGGTGGGCAGGAGTGTCAAACAAATAGGACTTTCGCAAGAGAGACCAGCGCTCATGTCCTCAGTGAAACCAAAAGTGAACAATGTCAGTTGAAGTAACTCAATTTCTGTGCCAACGTGACTACCTCACTTCTGGCAGTTACATCCAATTACATATTTTTAGGTTTCTTTTGTAGGGAAGAAGTTTTGTTGCACTGAGAAATTTTAAATTGTTGATTCTTCATCGGATGAGTCCACACATCTGAATGCCAAAAAAGAAACATTTTTCAAGTCAAGTTTTTCAAGAAATGTATGTAAATATAAAGCCTTTAATATGTCATTAATACTACAGATACTTCCGCTTGTTCATGTGAGACCTTTTACATTTCTGTTAGTCCTGAAAGAGGATTCGTCCTCTGGTCTACTTCCTGTTGTTTCTCCCATTTTTTATTTAACATCTCTCCTCCTCACATCTTATTTATGAAGTGAAACCTTGAAACAACCTGACGTGCAAACCAATCCTGACTCATAGGAACATACCAGACTCTATTAATAAGGTAACTACATGTAAGGTACTCAAGTGTATGTAACAGAGCAGAAAAATTATGCATTATATTCAAGGCAAAATGGCTGAAACCAATATCACAACATAAGTTATATTTTATTATATATAATATTGCAAAAAACATATTAAACAAGACAATTAAATTCATTTTTTTATAATTTTTATATGCCTCCAAAAATGTATTTTTAAATTTCAATTTTTAATAATAAAATATAAAGCTGAAGAAAAAATAAAATATAAAGAAAAAAGAAAAAAATAACAAAAATAAGTAAAAACTAAAATAATAAGTTTTAAAAAATCCTGACTCATAGGAACATACCAGACTGTATAAATAAGGTAACTACACATAAGATACTTAAGTGTATATGTAACTGAGCACAAAATGATGAAGTAAGTAAAAAATAAAATAATAATAACTATAAAATAAAATAATAATAATAAATAACATTTTATTTTGGGATTTTTTTAAACATAATTTTCTAGCTAAATAATAACAATTACAACAATATCTACTATTATTAACCAATTTTACTGACAGTTAATAAATGAAAATACTGAATTACATTGTTGATAACAGCCTCAAATAAAATCCAAACGAAAACTTCTCTGACTCTAAACGGTCAGGGCTCAGTGAGACAGGATGTTTGGTCTTACCTGAGTCAGTAAATGTCCAACATTAGTCCGTCCTCAGCACAGAGACAGTGAGAAGACAACAACACGGTGCGCTGCAGACTAACTTGCTCACCACTGAGACGAGCTTCATTTCACAGTATGATGCATTTTACAGTTTAATGCAATTTAGACACACGTGCTGCTTTACTGTGAGTGAGGGCCAATCGATGCTGGATGACAACAAGCCAGAAAGACAGAGAGAGAGAGAGAGAGACAGAGAGACAGAGAGAGAGAGAGAGACACACAGAGAGACAGAGAGAGAGAGAGAGAGAGAGAGAGAGAGAGAGAGAGAGAAAGAGAGAGAGCTGAAGAATGTCTCCACGTCTCCTGCAGCTCCACACACTTTCTTCTGTAGTGTCACTCTCACACACACACACACATTTCGCCCATTATGAACAGATGTATTGGTGACTCATATTTCGATCTTTCTCTGGTGACATCATGCTTTTGTTTCCCCCCGGGGGGTTTATGTTTGAATGTGACTTTGAGCTCCTCTTTAACATGCCAGCCTTTCAACATGCCATCTTCAAAGCACCCAGCCAGCAGCAGCAGGAGAAAGGAGCTAAAACTGCCCGAATCCTCCCAACCTATAATCAGCCCGAGGGCCAGACTAAAGATACTCGTGCAGACCGACAACATGTCGGCGAGGGATCACTTTACTTGGTGAAGCCTGCAAACTGCTGGTCTGATAATGCACTCAGAAGACACCAGATGAGTTCTTAAATGCTACAAATCCATTCGGGAGGAAAATAAATGACTTGTCTTAAAATATAGTTGACCAAATCTGGGAATCATCACCAGTCAGCGGCTCGTTTCAGGGCTCTGAAGCCTTCTGTAATTATTGTTTTGTTTCATGCCAAACATCATCTCTTAAGGTGTCACCTCATAAATGTCTCCAGCAGATCCTGATTTTGTCCTTTGTGTCTTTGTGCTCCAGTTTCTCCGGCCGAGCACCAACAGATAATAGAGTTGAACGAGTGCATCATTATCTACATAATTCAATTTCCTCAAGACTGTCGTACTATCTAGTTTTTACAAGAGGCCTGATCTAATTTTTATATATAGCACCAAGTCCCAGATTCCTGATTTTCACTGCTTCCTCACATGTCCTGGCTTTATCAGAGGGGAATTCTGTCGGGGGGCAACAACATGACGACTGAGGGTCAAACTCACACAAGAAGCACACAGAGACACACAGAGACGCACAGAGACACAGAGAAACACATAGAAAAAGAGACACAGAGACACACAGAAACACACAGAGACACACAGAAACACACAGAGACACACAGAGACACAGAGAAACAGAAACACACAGAAACAGAGACACACAGAGACAAACTGGGAGACACACACAGAGACACAGAGACACACAGGAAACACAGAGAGACACACACAGAGACACACAGAGACACACACAGGAACACACAGACACACACAGACACACAGAGAGACACACACGGAGACACACAGAGACACACACACAGAGAGACACACACGGAGACACACAGAGACACACAGACATGCACTGAGGAACAATGAAGTGGACAGAAGTGAAGCTCTTCTTACATTTGGCTAAAGGCTCGCTGTGAGGTGACACCAGTCCAGACTTTGTGTTTCTATTGTTTGTGACAACTAAAAGCTTCACTGTGTGTTGAACATTTCCCTCCAGCAACACATTCTTCAGATATGTGTGATACTTGGACAACATCACAGTTGGAAACTCATTTCTGCTATACCATGACTGTTCAAATAGAAAGTATGAAATGGATCGTTTCAGTCAGTCTGAAGGTTTGGAGACAAAGTTTCAAGTGATCAAACTGGAACCAGAATAGCATTTGATTAATCTTGTTCTTTGTTCTCATTAAAGGATATTTGACATTAATGAAGACATTTTTAGTCTTGTGGCTCTAAGCAGAGCAACATCTGTCAGTCGATCCACCACTTTGGTCCAGACTGAAATATCTCAACAACTATTAGATGAAACGCCATGACATCATTTACACACATTCATGGTCCCCAGAAGATGAAGCCTGCTGACTCTTTATATTGTGCCACTACCACACAGTAAAAATAAAAATAAAAATATATATATTTTCCAGATATTTTCTGTGTTTACAGGGTTTTCCTTGATTTTTTTCTACACTTAGTGTAAATACCAAAAAAAAGTACATTTGTTTTATTACAAATATTAACCATAAAATGAAAGGTTAAATATGTAAACTAATATAATGGAGTCCATGAAACTGCTTCACCATGTCCTGACATAAAAACCCTTCAAAGTATTGGCTTGACACTCTATATATTTGATACAAAGATAAAAACTAGATGTTAAACTTGCAAATTTACGAGTTTAAAGTCGCAGATTTATGAGGAAAAAAAAACTGGCAATATTTATTTTTCCATACTTGGCCCTAACACGCCGTCGTAGTTTTGAAAGTAAAAAAACTAAGTTTTAAAATACAGTTTTAGGGTTTTTTTTTGTTTCCTTGGGTTCAAAATGTTAGTCAAGTGAAAAAAAATAATTATCAGGCCATATAGGTGAGGTTGTGCTGAAAAACATGATACCAACATTGCATGGTAAATATTTTTTAAGAGGCAGAATGAGAGTATTACAAAATCAACAAAATAGCCGGAGACTCCAAAGGGTTAAAGAAAGCCACGTTACCTGAACACACCAGCGTGATCATAGACCCCAGAGGATTAAGCTTCGTTTCATTTACTATTGGTAACGGAAACTCTGAGATTGCAGGAACAAACAACGGCAAGATGTATTTATTAGGGGTGCACCGATTTCCTTAATTTTGCGGGATCGGCGATCGGCCGATTTCTTTACGTCAAACCGATCTTATCTAGCGATCTTATCTACCTAGATAATAACCCCCCACCGGCGAAGCAGTGCTCCCAACTTTGTTGCTAAATTCAGCAACTTTTCAGATCCACCCTTAGCAACTATTTTACAAGAAAGTGACTGGAGACAAATCCAGCAACTCCTAACTTCTAAAAAGAAGAGCCGCTGTTAGCGGCAGTTAGCTACAGTTAGCTCTGTAGAAGTACAATGTGTATGTGCTGCTGCGCAGGTGTTTACTTAGCGATCTCTGTTTGTTTACAACAAGCACCGGACACAGTGCACAATTAGCAATGCTGGCCCATAGACTGCTGTGGAAAACCCTCTCCGTTTGTTTCTTCTTCTACAGCTTGGCATCTAGCCGCCACACTGTATCATCAAATGTTACGCTGCCCCCGTGGGGAAGGCACCAGTAATACAACTTTTTTTTCTTCCAGATATGATGAACTATTCGATTTTTTATGATTTAATGACTATTTGAATATTCGAAAATCGATGCCCTCCCTAGTTGTCTGTATGTTGTACAGAACAAAAACCACTTTATGGTTGCAGTTCTTTTGTTAGTTTGTCCTGTAAATTGTTGCTATTTATTTTAAGTTCAAATTTTATACCTCAGACATTGTGATTTCCTTTATTTGTTAAAGAAAAATACTGCTGTGTTATTGTTTTTCAATATAATAAGATTCAAACATTGAAGGTGTATGCTGTGAGTTATAAAAAAAACGGTATCGGCCAAAATCGGAATCGGCAGGTCAGGCTTTTTAAAAATCGGTGATCGGCCAGAAAATTTATCGGTGCATCCCTAGTATTTATATGTATTTTGACGACTGGGTTGTTCAGACAAAAAGTTTGTACAGCAGCGTGTTCTAACAGCTCGTTTCCTGCTGCAGAATGATGATCTTTCATAATCACATTGTCTCTCCAACATCGATAACTCTCCTCCTCATCCATCACACATTATGAGAACATTACATCAGCAGCAGCAGCTCTCCTCTGCAGTTTTCTTCTCACCACCTACAAATATTTCAAATCCTATATTTTTCGTCCTGTTTTCAGAACATCAATTAGTCAAAGATTACCCTAAAACCATTAAACACCAACATATTGTCTCCTCCTCTAATGCCCACTGTAGTTTTTGTGGCACGCGAGATTAGAGTGGGCATTAAATCGGGCGAGTTAATCTGTTGGCCCATTACAGGGATTTATCCTTTATAAGTGACTTTAAGTGATTAACCATGGTCAGTAATGCCATGACATCATCAACACCCTGGATAACGCTGCAGCTTCAATCAGACGTGTTTGTAAACACAGAAACACTGAAAATCTTAAAAGTCCACATTGTGATGTCATTGTGATGTCACAGCAGGAGATTTATCTCTGATATGAAACATCTGTCGCCACAGAAGGAAAAGCAAAGACTGTGCTCACACATACACAAACTAAAACATTGGCGAATATTTACGTTCTGTTAACGAATTCATGTCTTTGCATTGCACAGAGGCGTGTGTGTGTGTGTGTGTGTGTGTTAAAAACCAGCCCACTAATATTCAGAGGTGGGACCAAGTCATTGTTTTGCAAGTCACAAGTAAGTCTCAAGTCTTTGCCCTCAAATCCCAAATCAAGACCAAGTCAAGACCCAAGTCCTACAGTTTGAGTTTTGAGTTTTTCCGAGTCCTTTTAACTACAGAGTAATAATACAGATCACAGATCTATAACATTCAAATGCTTTCTGAGCCACAGGGAGATCTTTTGCTGCAATACTGGGAGCGGCCAACAGAAGACAAATTGGAAGCGAGCCACATCCAGGTCTTAACCCTTTGTAGTCTTAATATTCTATGTACTCCTTAGGGTAAAAAAATGACCTGCTATTACTAACTTAACTCCTAAAATAAAGCAGCATCAATGAATTTAAAATCCCAAATTTATTTTCCAAAAAAAAAACAACCAAAAAAAAACTTTTTGAAAATCTGAATTTTCCCTCTTCACAGTTCAGAAAAACTGAAGGGAAATGATGACTTGAACTACTTATAGGCATTATAGTTATACAGATTAGCGACAGAATACAACCATATTCCCGACCTTCAAGATGTATAAACAACAACAATAAACAAGAATAAAAACTTTAGGAAAAGTCATCAAATTTGCACATAAATAAAGATCATCTAGTGTTTGTTTTGTGACAGGGTTTGTTTTTTTACCCTTAAGAGCACACAGGGTTTAACATGCATCCATACTGTGCAAACAACACTGATATCAGAGCTCACACCACCAGACTCAAACAGTTTCTTTCCCTGGATAAGATCTCTAAATAACAATAAACACCTCGCTACCCACTCCTGTGCAATAATAAACTAAATACAAACTTGCACCTTGCACTGATCTGCACTGCCTCTGATTTTAACAGAGACATAATGTATATTTCACTTTTCTTAAACCACAGGTTCTGTGTGAGTGAATGTATACTGAAGCTGTCTATTTGGTTTTGCATTTAATTTTAAATACACTGATCAGGTGAAGCAGCCTTTGGTCTCCGCATAACACATAACCACGTCTAGCTCTCCATTCTCTCCAGTTCCCTCTTTTAAAATAAGAGCATAGATATCCAGGATACGATGATATAGAAAAAAATGTAGCAGCACTATTCATTTATGGGGTATATTTATGTGTTTTATATGGGGAACCATGCACAGGTACATAAGCATTTCACTACTAGTTATACCTTTATGATAGAGTATGTGACAAATAAACTTTAATTGAATTGAGATCAGAAGAATCAGGTCTCAAGGTGAATTGGCTGGATGAGGAACAACAAGATATCAATGGTTAACACTGTTCTAATACTAGATAAATACTAAATATGATATGTGGTGTATAAACACAAAGCCTTTATGAGGTGCATCAGGCTTTAAAACCAACAGTACCACTGAATTCCTATTTGTTTTTACCTCTGGACTTGAACCCCTGCTTGTTTTCATTCCAGCATGCTTTTACGAACCATTTCACACCTCCAGAGGTAAAATAAAGTGCAATGAACCACCTGTGGCCTGGGGAGCAGGTTTTACAGCCGCGGCTTGAAACACAGTCGCACTGGGCTGCAGGCTTCAGACACATATAATAAGATTTCTGCATCACTGCATCTTCTTTTTAGCACCATCATTAAATTGACAAACAACTAACTTTGCATTTGTAATCACTCACTTGTGTTTTTTAAGGACTTTGTGCATTAGCTTGAAAGAAAAATGACACGACTGCAATGTCACCATTCAATCATGCAATGACCTGATTCTCTTTTAAAGAAGCACAAGCTTAGAGGAGCTGGATTGGTTATTAAAAAAAGAAAAATCAATTTAAACTAGCTGTGTCTGCAGCACTAAAGCTGGCAGGGTCAACGAGGCCGTCATATATCCCAGGTTACTTTGCAGCTCTGACATAAATTATTTGTTTTAACCTGAAACAAAAGCAGACATTGCCCCAGAAGGATCAGAAAAGGGATTAGAAGTAGCACAGGATGTTGTATTGTAAAATCCCTCATGCACACTGAAACAACCTGCCTCTGCAGCTATGCTGCAGTTATGCAACTGACACAGTTCTGTGAAGTGAACTGAGTAGGAACAGGAAGGCGCTGCAGTGCTGTGATGAGTCAAAGTGTGGGCAGTTGTCTGTGGCGGACCATCCGTCTTGCGAACTGGGTCATTAGAACAGGTAGGAGAGGAGAGGTGCGTTAGAAATACACTTGAAAACTCTCCAAACTCTGCAGCAACAGCACCGAAAATAGCACGAGTGATTCAGCTCATGCATAAGCAAATAAAACACGCTTTTTCACTTCAATCCTTGAGGCCAAGAAAAGAGTGCAGCAAGTAAAGATGTGTGCAGATTTCTGTTTCTTTGTGTCTCAATCTGACATATGTCATATTATGTGAATGTTGACCTATACAGTAACTCAAATCTGGGCAGTCAAAATTGTTAACTAATTTTGTTTTGTTGAATACTCACTTCTTTGAGTTAAAAAAGCAGGGTTGTAAAATTGAATTTCTCCACAAAGACTTCAATAACATATGCAAAAAAAACCTTAAAAATATTTTGTTTAGAAGAAATGATTATATGTTTTTTTTTTTGGAAATAAGTCATTCAGCATGATATAAAAACCTAAAAAATGACTAATCAGCTGAAGAAATCAAGTCAACTAAGACCAAAGTTGACTAATTGACTAAGATATGCAACTACTCAAATAATGTGTGAGGTTTTGTCAGCAAAGCCACACAATAACTTTTTTTCTATTTTATATTTGAGGTTTCAAAGCAACATCTGGCAGATAACCATAAAAGTTGTAGCCCAAACTGCAAGTGCGTTGATAGAAATACAAATAGATACATAAACTGCACATTGTTTTGTTTGCGTATAGGTATCTTGCCCTTATAAAAGCATATGCAAAAATCCTCATGTCCAGTTACTTAATATACTATAATATACCTAATTTTTTATACAGATTTGTGAGAAACTAATGCCAGCGATTGAGGAAGATCATTATTTCCAAGCATGAACACATGAACATTTTTGTTAAATGAGTACAATATAAAAGGTGTCTCATAAAAACAGGAATTTCCTTTGCACTATGTGGAAATAAAAAGTAATAAAATGTATGTTTTGGCAGATGACCACACAGGCTCTATGTAAGAACACATGCACACACATTTTCTTTGGTGTCAGAGTCAGAATGACAGAAGTCCTTGCTTCAGTTTTATGATCTATGGAGCGTCTGCTCTTCTCGTTCCTGAAGCCGTCACCGCTGTCGGCTCGGCTCCGGAGCCAGCACAGGAAACAACACCCCGCTTTCCTTTTTCCATCAAGCACTCGGGAGTAAAAAATGGAAAATGATTTGTATGCCAGGGTGCTGTGGCACAACAACACAGTGAGCAGACACGTGTAGAGGTTTCCATTCATATCAGACACAATTATTTCATTCATTGTACTAATGTGACACCTTTAGCCAGAAGGGGAGGAACTCATTAGTGGAAACAGATTAAATGGTTGGAGTGAAAACCTTTAACATAGTATGGCTCTCAGTGGCACCAGTAAGTCTTCAACACAGAAACAAAACTAAACTCAGTTTTACCCACACTGCAAAAAGAGATGTGTTAAAAATGACACGTGCAGAATTTTAACACATGTAGTGAGTGTGCTTAGGGACTACACATGTTGTGTCAAATTTAACAAAATAAATGTGTGAGCCATTTTAACACACAAATTGTGTAATTTTAACTCATTATATGTTGATGATGTGTAACTGAAAATTACCAAAAGCTACTACTTAATGTGTTAACCACGTCCACGTCCAAATCCATTGGATGACAAAAAAATGTCTGTTAAACTTTTAAACTTGATATATTCATTCAATATATAAATATTATTTTTTATTCTTTTTAAGGCTATTTCATGTACTATCATATACATTTTTATCAAGTTTTTTTGTTATTAAACACAAACTATTCTCGCCCAATTAGATGACACATGTATTGTTTCAATCTATCCAGAGGCATGGGGAAAAAAGAAAAGAAAAATAACACATTGTGTGCTAAAATCTACACGTGTCAAAATGATATCAACACAACCATGTGTGTTATTTTTTGACACATCTCTTTTTTCTGTGCACATCTGATCAAATGTGCAAAAGAAGGACAGATACGACCTTGCAGAGTTGACACCAAAACAAACAATATAAATGTAAAAGCCACCTAAGCAACTGCATGTTTTGAATAGTGTATTACAGGTGTATTGGAGCTGCAGTTATGTTTAAATTTGCTATTATTCCTACATAAATACTATAATTATTTCATATTATCGTATATATCATATATGTATTCTAGAAAAGTTTACCTAACTTTTGAATCAAAACCAGAGATTTATGAAACTTCAAGTCTTTAATGAACAAGGCAGAGATGCATCTTTCGATAAGAATCACCTGCTGTGATACTGTGGTCTTAATCTTCAAATAAAAATAAACCGTTAATCAACATTTTCCCTGGCTCCTGCACCCCTGTGTTTTCAAAGAGGAATTGGACTTTATTCCATAGAACACACTTCAAAACCATACCGCTTATATCTCTTTAACCAGCATAAATGGGAGTTTTTCTGTGAAATTTGAAAGAGATACTCAATTCTGCAGCTCGCTAAAACTTTTCGGGCTCTTTAAGCTTGCCATTACATTCACCGGCCTCTTTTTTTAGGACACCTGTTCAACTGTCTGTTAACGCAAATATTTAATCAGCCAATCACATGGCAGCAACTCAATGCATTTAGGCATGTAGACATGGTGAAGACGAGCTGTTGAAGGTCAAAGCGAGCATCAGAATGAGGAAGAAAGGTGATTTAAGTGACTTTGAACGTGGCATGGTTGTTGGTCTGAATGTTTCACAAACTGCTGATCAAACAACCATCTCTGGTGTTTACAGAGAACGGTCCAAAACAGAGAAAATATCCAGTGAGCAGCAGTTCTCTTGTTGATGCCAGAGGTCAGAGAACGGTCAGACTGGTTGGAGATGGTAGAAAGGAAACAGTAACTCAAACAAGAAAATCTCTGAAGAAATTTTGAGTGTGCTTGACTCTGGCCGGTGATACTCTCCCATTCATTATTACAATTTAACTGTTTTCAAATTGGAAAAGAGGAGGAAGTCATGTAAGATAATAAACCCGGTGTTGGTGTGTGTGTGTGTGTCCGTGTGTGTGTCTGTCTGTCTGTCTGTCTGTATGAAACTAGTGTGTTACTCGTCAGTGTGTAGAACTCGTCAGTTAGTGTGTGTGCGTGTGTGTGTGTGGGGGGGGGGGGGGGGGTGACCGACCAATCAGAGCAGAGCAATCAACGGAAATCAACGTCTCCTTTTCCTAAGTTTCTATGTATAAATCATTTCTGCAGGGTGGTATCGCCGGCCTTGAGCACACTTTCCAGATTTATTTTTGGACCAATTTTCTCTACACTTTACACTCTAGCGATGATGTCATCCACACTAGCCTCTTCATAGGGTAACATTGGGAGGATTTTTTGCCGTGTTTTGCCGAATAATTGGAAAACCTTTTGCCAAAACCCTAAAAAAAAGTCATAGCACACTTGTCATGGCCGAAAAATATACGGAAGAATAATAGGAAGAAGCCTGGTTTTTCAAGCACACTCAATAAGCACTCAGATGACCGTCTCTGAACATGCAACATGTCGAACCTTGAAGCAGATGAACTACTAGAAGACCACACCAGCCACTTTATTAGGTACACCTTGCTAGTTATAATAAAGTGGTCAGTGAGCTTTTTCAGACTATGTAGGAACTTGAAACATTGTAAAAAGCCTCTACAGTAAGTAAACTGATGTAACTGTTCAGCATTATCTACTAAACACAATCTCGGATGTAGAAAAAAAATCATATAAAAAAAAGGAAAATGCAATAATCTTCCTATTGTTGCATAATTCTGTCACGGTGGAGCTTTAACCTACTTTATCATGTGGGTTTTTTGTGCTCATTTCCACGAAATAAGTCTCGGTGAGACAGTTAAACATATAAACTTGATCAGCTGTTCAGCCACATGCCAACAACAGACGATTTCCACTACTACTACTCCACAGAATGACAATAAGTACATTTTATGCTTCTAAAATGCAGTGGAGTAGAAGCATAAAGCTACATAAAAAGGAAATAATCAAGTAATGTTCCTCAAAATTGGATCTAAGCACAGTAATTGAGTAAATCTACTTGGTTACATTCCACCACTACAGCTGCCACATGTCGAACCAAAGTCTGATAACAGATAAAAAGCGTCCATATTTGCTGAAAGGATTTACATACAGCCTCTGTCTGAACAGTTTTATCACCATGAGCCTCCTGCGTCCTTCCATCAGCGTCGGCTTCAAAAACAGCGTCAGCGTCTGGAGGAAGCTGCTCTGAATGTCAGGTCTCCAGGGACAGACAGTGGCTGCTGCGTGTCACTCACAGCTGTCAAACATGTTTACAGTCACATTAATTGTAACCTGGAGACTGAAGAACTACACTTTAATTAGCTTCTAAAGTTCAAGTTAAATGATTAATTCGTTTGGATCTGACAAAACTTCAAGCAAATCTAGGGGTGTTACTGTTTGAATGGAAAAATCTCAATGAGCTTTTCATTTCATTTATCAAAATTTAAATCAGAATCTGTCATTAAAAAAAATGTGACTATATGACCATATGATACCATGTAGCCTGTCTTTTTAAAGAAGAATTGGAAAATGTAAATGACAGAAGAAGAATTCAGATCCCTTTATTAAGTGAAAGTAGTTAGCACTACAAGAAAAAGTACTGCATTCAAAAATTACTTCAGTAAAAGTACAAAAAAGTAACAGCATGAAAATGTACTTGAAGTATCAAAAGTAAAGGTTCTTATTATGCAGAATGGACCTACTCAGTTCATCTTATATATATTTATTATTAGATCATTATTAATGCATTTTTGACACAGAATTTTAATGTTGTCTATGTAGGGCTCATTTTAACTTTATACACTTTTATGTGGTTTAATTTAAAAACATGCATAATCATTTTAAATTGATTGCATGTCTTTTTTTCGCGTTAAATATCGACCTGAAAAGTAACTAAAGCTGCCAGCTAAATGTAGTGGAGTAAAAAGTACAATATTTGTTTCTTAAATGTAGTGAGGTAGAAGTATAAAGTTACATAAAATGGAAATACTCAAGTAAAGAACAAGTACCTCAAAACTGTAAATGCAGGAATGAATATATATTAATGATTATATATTTATTAAAGAAGCCATAGTCAGTAGAAACCTACATTTTCCAAATCAAAAAATGCATTTAAATTATTAAGAAAATGTTTTTTAAGACAACAAGACTCACACAGCACTTCAATTGTATTTAAATGTCTTTTTCCAAATGGAGCAAAAACCTAACCAAAGTCTAAAAGATCGCCGAGATTTTGGCCCCCACAGTTGTTCATGTCAGACATCTTCGCCTCGGGCAGCCGTCACAGACACAAAACATCCAAACCGAGACGAAGCCAGACCTGCACCTCTGTACAGGAGTCGTCTTCACCTCATGTCGCCAGATCAAATCTTGTTTTTATGAAAACTCAAATATTGTATAACAGCTTTAGATGGAAAACATAAAATATGTATCAGGTTTTCCGAGGCCGTCATTTTGGGTTAGCCAAGGTGGAACATGTCTGCCACTGGAGCGTGTCTGTGGACGAGACTTTCCAAACCAGACAAACCACACACACACACACACACACACACACACACTGAGAGACAGTTGGATTCAGGACACTGAGACGTGGCATTTACGAGGGAACAAAAATCGCCCTTTCAACATGATGCTCTCTGCCATTTCCAAACATCAAAATCATAACATCACTGTGCATGCATGTGCTAGAATATTACAATCCTAATTATTTTGATGACAAGTATAATTTGAAATCAGCGACGGATTTGCTCTGCAGCAGCTCAATGTGACCACAAATCTCCCTCTGATGAGGAGAACGCTGCAGAGCCTCTGCAGAGCCTCTCGGAGCGCTCGGGACACAACGCAGGCCAGTGACAAGACAGAAAGTTTTGCCCTCAGCAGCATTTTTGCACCACCATAATAGTTGTCGTCTTACCACAGGACACTATTCCTGTGTTGTCGCACCGTAATCCAGAGTGACACTGAAGTTAGAGGAGTTCAGAAGTGCAGCAAATTGCATGCACACACACACACACACACACACACACACACACACACACAGACAGACACACACACAGGACAGATCTACTTAATTGGCAATGACATCAGCCACCATTAGTGGTATTCCCCGAGCAAAGCATGGACTCCCTATCTAGAATTGAATTACTTTATGGTCTGTTTTTTGAGCATTAGTGCGTGCTATGGTCACATATGGAACTTTATATGTTCTGTTACTAACCAGAATGTATTATATCCAAGAGCAGAGCATAACAACTCATTTACATAAAGCTGAAATAAAATAGTATGAGGATCATTTGAATTTCACTATGAGCCCTTTGTGGTTTCTAACTGCTCCTGCACAATTTATGCATATTTGTTGTTATATGCTTTTGTTTTTATCACTTCCTTTGTGCTAATAAACTAAACAAATCAGTTTCCTTCTTTCCTTATTAGCCCTATGAAACATCCTGTGTAATATCTGCAACTTGAAGTGGTGCAACATTTTAACAGACAATCATGGTTCCCAGAGGATGAACGCTAACGACTCTGGTGATTCTCTGACTTTCCATCTTGCGCCATGATAAAGTTATCATTGCAATGTTCCCGATACATTGATTTATGACTACGTCAGCCTCTAACCCCTTACACTAACATGGTAAATGTTATACTTTGGAAGCATCAGCATGTTAGCATGTAGCACCAGTGTTAAAGGGAAACACCAGATGATGCCTTTTTTTACTCTGGGGAATTTTGCAGACAAATGACTGTGTAGCTGTGGGGCACTGGCAACATGGAGGGAAGCCAAACAGCATACATCTGCATAGACTACCCACACTGCAATGATACAAAACCCTTGAAAGTCAGCAAAAGATTCACTTTAGTTACATCACAGAGCTGCAGCTATGCCTGCAGACTCTTACGTGTTGTGCAAAACACAACATTTCTGATTTCAATTCAGATTTTTTTTACTTTTATCTGGCAGGCTTCTTGTGCATTTTACTACTACAGCAGTACATTTTTTGGCTAATTAAAAAGGTCAGCAGAACAAGCTGTAAACACATTTACACATTAATTATCTACTTATTGGGAAACATGTTGGCAAACAACTACTGATTTACAGATTTACCAACATTTGTATTGATTTGTGGTTGTGTTTCTGGCTTCCCAATGAGTTAAATTCCAATATTTATAATACTTTTAGCCCTGCTTTGGCCTCCACCAACCTCGGAAAGAAATATCATTAGCTGCTGGGCAGGTTGTTTGCATTTTCAGTGCCTTGTCTGAAAGTTTTATGTCACCAAATGGGCTGGAAAACCAAAACAATCTAAACAACGAGCTGAAAGACGCTAAAATGTTTAGTAGAGCTGAGAGGAGCTGCAGATTCAGGTGATAAAACACTACGAGCACACACATCTAATCATTTGATCAGTTGTTAATATGAAACTATTTATGAGTGAAGGCAGCTTTAAATAAAAAAGAAGGATGTGTTTACCCAAACGTCAGGTAAAAAAAGATAGTATTGACATTTTTTTTTAAATAACACCACCCCTGTAGTGAATGCACTTATTTGTATATTATACAATATGCATTTCTGTGTTTGCATTTTTCAAAGCAATCATTTTTTATTTTTTTTTAAATCACCAAAGCTTCAGATTTCAAAGAAATTGCTTCTGGCAGTGAAAGAAACGCTCATGTTGAATCACTGTTAGATCAAACAGCGAAGCATGAATGAATGATCACACAGTCGACCGTATCGGTGTAAACTAAGCAGCTGAGTAGTGTGAAGTGTGAGTCTGGTGCAGTGGTAGCCTGTAGCAAACACACTGCTATGAGTCAGCAGTACATCCCAGACAATTACTGGGCACATGACTCCCAGTCCCTGGCAGGACAATAAAAGTCCAGCATGGGACCGCAGAGTCTTTGAAGGAATTAGTTCAGCAGCCTGAATGTGTCCTGTTTCCCTGTGGCCTCTCTCTCTCTCTCTCTCTCTCTCTCTCTCTCTCTCTCTGCCTGCAGTCACACACATGATGGAAACATCTCAGCCAACCACAGGATACTACACTGTTAAAAGGTCTGCAAACTGCAAACAAACAGAGTAATGCACTTTGCAGTAGTGCATTTGTTTATCCGAGCTGTGTTGCAAAACGAGGTCGTTAGAGGAAATGGAGAGTTCGGATCAATAAAATGCTTTAAAATACACTTTAATTACAAGCAAAAATGTGCAGCTGGCATGCCTCTAACTAGTCACATTTCAGCATAATGTACTCTTACAGACATTATTCATCCTCAGTGTCCAACAAGGAATACAACTTACCTAAAAATGAGGTTGACAAAACTTAACGACGTGATAACAGGTGATGAGTGATGAGCAGGTGTCCATCAGTGCGTCCCTCTCATGATCTAACAGTGCAGAGCAGCTGCTCCGAGCCCCGTGCTGCTACGCTACACTGTCCGATGTGCTAATTCCCAGATGGGACGGCGAACAGCAGCCTCCAGCTCATCGAGGACCGAAGCATCCCAGCCTCCGTCCGACGCCTGATCAAAGTGGGACTGCTCCCTTCCTGCTTGCATAACAATACTCTCGACAGATCCTCTGCTGCAGTTGGTGCCTGTGGATCAGACTACTTAGCCGGCAGGCAGCTCTCTCCCTCTCTCTCCCTCTCTTTCTGACTTGCAAATGGACCTGGCTCTGTTCCAGCCCAAGAGTCTCTGAACAAAAGTGCTGAGCTAAAACTGGGGCCATACACCTGGTGAAACACTCATAAAGCTGTCTTGTCTCCCTCTCTTTTTCTAGCTGTCACAGCTCAAGCTTTGGCGGGTTGCGTATGCATCTTTTTTTTCCGCCTGGCGCTCTGTGTCCTCAGTCACAGCCAGAGCCACTGAACTGGACTGATTTGAATTGTCACTGCATGTTTGTAGTTGGCCGCCTACAGGGCACAAGCTCCCTCAGTGGGAATCTGGGCCAGAGGAAGCCGACTCAGAGGTGTCAGCTCAGGAAAAAAAACAATGATCGTGTGACAGCATGGGACTCACACACGTTTTCCTTCAAATAATCTTTAAAAAAGGGGATTACACACTGTGACTAACACAACCCCTGCCTCCTCTGTGTGTTTTGTGAGGCCAAATGTTGCAAAAATGACTCCCACAATTAACTTACAAAGCTGGAATATGTGCAGGCCAAGGACATGACCAAATTTAGCGTTCGCCAGCGGCAGTGACACAACATGCACGCCAGTGTGAAGATACAAGGCGACGGGTGGTGTGACGCTGCGTTATGTTGCATTTCCTTCTTGCCCATTTGAGCAAATTGGAGTTAAATCGCTCTGCAGGATGACTAAAGTTCATGGGGAGAGATTATGGACTAGAGGCAGTTTTGGAAATTGGAGCCCTACATCCTCTGTGTTGAGTCACAGACAGGAGATAAGTGAGGATTACAGTCAAAGATGTGCACTGGCTGGACACAGAAATACTCAGAAATGTGTAATTAATCTGCACACACACATGCATACACTGTACACATATGCTGTCTTGACCTTGAGAGGAACAAACTGCTATCTAAATTATTACATCTCGTGCACGGGGATGAACATAATCGCAGCTTAATTAAAAGGTGCAGAGATAACGAATCAGCTGGTTCACAGGCAGGTACAAACAGCCCAAGTGGATTGAATTGATAGCAGAGTCCTTCATCCCCCCACCCCCCCACCCCTCACAGCTTATTAATGGTGCACTTCACACTCTGATGCACGTTCTGCTTCACTTAATAAACCTCGTCGCCTTTAGCATCGGTGCAGCTTGTACAGCAAGAAGTACAAGCAGAAAAAAAGGCAGCCAAGAAAGAGAGAAATCAGGGTGTGTCTCCACATCACTCAAGCATAATCTCTGCCCGTACGTGACCTCTACTGACTAATTTATGAAACTGCATCTCTTCACCTCTCATTATGGCCACGGTGCGTGCCGCAGAGCAGGAGTCAGCAGAGAGCACATTGAACTCGGTGAAACATCAAACTGCTTTGTTGAATCACACGGAGAGGGTCGTCCAGCTCAAACTCCCTCCACCCTGAACACAATTATCTCATTTCCTAACCCTAACCCTAACCCCGCTGAAATGCATTTTATTCATTATTCATATTTTTTTTTATCCTAATCCATCCAAAAGACATTATGTTGAAATATTACAAACATTTTTGGCTGCTTGTGTTTTAACAGATTGCTTTTGTTTTCTCATACGGGCTTGGACTCCAGAAAGAACAAGAGCTTTATTCCTAAAAAGTTAAATTCAGACGGATTAGTGACTTAATTACTGATGTCCCTGAACAGTTTAATTAGTGGAATTTATGTCACTGTTGACCCCATAATACAATATTCATGTAATAAGTAAGCAAAGTAGGGCTGCAACTAACTAACTTATTATTCAATGCTGATTATTTTCTCAAAAGAGCTTTTCTCGACAGGAAAAATATTTGCCACGGCTGACTTTTACATGCAGAAATTGCAGAAAATATGGAGATTTTAGACCATATTTAATGGAATATCTCTAAATTCTGGATTGACGAAACAAGACAAGATGTCTTTAAGACATCACCTTAGACTAAGAAAAATAGGATATTTTTCACAATTTTCTGACATTTTACAGCAACCGATTACTCTTGAATGCAGAGCTTAAGTAGTTTAAAATGTATAAAAAATAATAAATTAAAAACATTGCATACATTTCCTCCTGATCAACATTTCAGGTTAACACGTCTTTTCTAGCTTCAGGCGGGAAAACAATCGGCAGATTAATCGATAATGAAAATAATTAGTAAGTTAGTTGTTCGTTTCATTGATTGTTCTATAAAAAGGTCAGAAAAACAACAGAAAACAAAGCCCACATTGACATTTAAGTGTATTGTTTTGTGCAACCATGAGTGTAAAACCCAAACATGTGTGGTTTAATACTAGCAAAAAACAAAAAAAATAACATTAGAGAAACTGTAAGTGCCGACTCATCGGTGAATCGACTAATTGCTTCAAATCTGCAATAAAAGTTAAAACACACCTTCAACAACATGCATATGGAAAATGCTAAATAAGCCTCCATGAGATTATTCTGACAGAAATAACACACAGGACATAAAACCAAAGCAGGGACGTGAGCCGCAGAGGATTTAACACTAAACACGGACGTGCAGAAAGCCACACAGTGACAGCTTCAGTTTCCATTCAAACACATTCTCAGCGTGGAGCAAACTCACCTCCTCCAGCTTCTCCTCCTCACCTGACAACTTGGCAAAGCTTCTGTGGAAAAACGCTGCCAAAAGGGAGACCATTACCAGGGGAGCAGTCCTGGCAGAGAGTCAGGTCAAGAGCTGCCGAATTCCTCTATGAGACTCCAATCAGCAATCAGCACTCCTCCGCGCACTGATGGATGGATCGCAGCCCAGCCTCGTCCCTGCCTCTTATCCTCTCCTCTTCCTCTGGATTAAATCCATTGAGTCTCTGTCACTCCACTCCTCTCTTCCTCTCTTTTCCCTCTCTGTCATGAGCGTAATCACATGTGCACATACTACACAACAAGCCAGCAGGGCGGATGTCCACCGAGCAGAAACAGAGGGCTAGTGTTGGCCAATAGCGGGCTATAAATAGGCTTCTTGAGTTCATCATTGTCTCTTTCTATGATGGTGAAGAGCCTAGAGGGCTTGGAGAGAGGGAGGAGGGCAGACCATGCAGAATCACTCTCTGCTGGCTTTTACTTCCCTCCTACCGACTTCCGTCTTCCGATCAGTTTCACCTTTCCTCATTCTCGTCTTCTGCAGGGAGACATCTGAGCCAGGCTGGGAGAGCCTGCATGCATCATTGAAATCATGATGCATGCAGGGCTCCAATCATGGAATAAGATAAGGAATAAACGCTCCAGAATACAGCAGGATGGCTTTGTGGTTGCACTGACCATCCGCTCATCTATCATAATGTGAAAGGTCACACGTGTGATACGTGCTCCGATACAGTGTGAGAGACAGGGAACCCTTAGGTGCACAATTGTTGAATGTCACAGTGAAAAAGATCACCAGTAAAATGTCAACTGTGCTCTCACTGTTGTTTGTGTATTGTTTCATGCAAAATAAGTGCCCAGTCCACATGCACGATGGATTTAGCATTCCTTTGTTGTATGATAAAAACCATTCACCTCTTTCAATACTAAATATACCATTTATAAACCGTTGGTCCAGAACCTGCTGTAGGTCGAGTTGTCAACCTATGAAATGGGCTATTAAATTAATTATATTAATTAACGTTATTGCTTTTTATTAACTATCTTACTGGACCATCCTGTCAGCGGGATTGAAACGTATGTTTTATATAACTGGTTAATACACCACTTATCGTAGAAAGAAACTGTAACAGGCGTTACTGTTGAATTTCATCTTTCCAACAGATCTTGAACAGATCATAGGTTATGAACAAAACTTAACATTGTATTTTTCTGTCACAATCACTTTATCCTACACGTCTTGTTTAAAACGTCACCAAAAACTAACAGTTTGAAATAACTTCATCCTGTTAAAAAACATTAAATTCTGCTCCTCACTGCGACACTGTGAAGAATACTCACTGAAAATGGGACATAACTGCAGGCTGTTTACATAGACCAGAGAGGAGGGGACGGGAGAGGTTGCAGAAATGCAAATAGTTCAATATGTATAGCATGTGGAGACGTAAAATGAAAAAAAAAAACAGGCTTGGGATTCAGAGGGGTAATTAACGTTGTTGTAGCAAAGGAAGAAATTAAGTCCTCTGCGGACTGTCAACACACTGAAAAAAAATTTTTTTGGGCCTTGTAATTATTATTTCAACCATATAAATTCTACAAAGAAATACGAATTCAGTGCTTTTTTCTTTAAAATAGAAGTATTCCATGTAGTGCATTATTTAGGGATTGTTTGTTATTATGTGTCCTCAGTTTTGTACAGTAAAATCAGCATACCCAAAATAACACTGTAAGAGTTGATCTTAACACTTTAAAAGTGTCTATATGGGTCCACACCTCTGAGTTAGTGTAAATTTGACTCTTTTTGGAGTTAAAATTGAACAACAAAAAGAGTCAAATTTACACTAACTCAGTGTAAAGGTACCAACACTCGAAAAAGTGTTAAATTAACACTCTGAGGTGTGGACCCATATAGACACATTAAAAGTGTTAAGATCAACTCTTACAGTGTTAATTTTGGTTTGCTGATTTTACTGTGTACACATTTAAAAGAGATAAGGCACAGAAATAAATACTGTTAGTTATTTTAATGTCATTGAGGGAACCGACATTGAAGTGTCTCCCAAAATAAACCATAGGACACTTAGAAATATAACCCCCTCTCAAAATAATATTGATATTTCGGTGTGACAGTAAAAAGACATGGTGCTGTTTTGGCACGGTAAACATGAGCAGTCTGTCCAAAACCGCAATTTCACAGAGTGTGTTTGTTATTGACAAAAATTATATTATACTTCACCAAGAGCTGTGTTATTTTCGCAACAACAAAAAATGTAGAAATTACTTTATACGAAGGGCTTGCTAGCGTTAGCACCACTTTAGCATGCTAGCTAGCAACTCCGAACCATAGCATCATTTTATCACGTTTTATATCTATGGTTACAAAGTGCATTACTCGTCTCACACAGCCAAAACGTCAAACCAAACTTACGATTTACTGCCGTTACTCAATTTTTATGTTACAGTGAGACCAGCATGCATGCTAAATAAACAATTAACAATTTAGCAGGTGTTCGGGTGGTGAGTAACAGCGTGACGAGTAAAGATACCGTGGCTCACCACTGCAAAACGACCGGGTGCCCGAAGAGTAATATTAATATTAAAATACAACATTATCAGATACTTCATGTACTTACTGAACAGTATAACCGTTAAAAGTTGAGATGTAGCTCTATCTTCAGCAGACAGATTGACACGCAGCAGAGCGGTGTTGTACGGTGTAGGGGGGCGACGTTAACACTTGAGGTGTGAAATACAGGATCAGAGTTTAGAGTAAGAAGTTTGGAGTTAATATTTAAACATTTACACTTACAGGTTTCATTTAGTGACACTTCCTTTTTACACTCGGTTTTGACTATTGACTATTTATCGACTGAGAGTTAATTATAATGGATTAACTCGATCCAGAGTACAATTAACTCTACTAGTGTATGTCTAGTTTAACACCAAGAATTCAACTCTTCTCAATTAATATTCACTAAACCAGTACACTGGCTTCATTAGTTGATAATTCCAGGTAAAATGTATTGAGGGACATCAGTGAATCTGCAATTTACTTGTGTATTTTCTTTAAAAAAAATAAGTGGTTCTATTAAATAAATATTACTTAGAAACAGCCTGAGTAAAGATTACAAACACTTTGTGTGGAAAAACTTGCCTAGCTTTTTTTAAGTAAATGTCACTCCAATTTTTTTCAGTGCAGATTCAGAAGGAGGAGAGTTGGTGTGGTAGACGGCTCCTTGAACACAAGACCCAGATTCACAAACTGTGTAAAACTAAAGGTAAAACATATGATTTGTTGCCTCTTAAATATAATGCAAACCATGATTGTATTTTAACTAAATATAATGTGGTTCCGCTAATTTGAAGTCATTTTAAGGGATTTAATCCAAATCATGATTGTATTTTAACTAAGTCCAACCGTATACCTTTATTCGTAAAACTACACAGTTTCAGCACCTAAAACTATCAAAAGTGAAAATGAAATGTAATGAAACAGCAACTTGCCTATGAATTGGTCGATAATGATAACTGAGAATAATAACCACTGGTAACAGCCATTTGATCGTGTGAAAACATCCAGAACTGGTGCTAAAAGTTAAAAATGGAGCAGATAGAATAAAACTCCTTACATATAAAAATCACATTACGATCAAAGACCTCTGTCTACTCTCTCAGAAAGAGGTTCCCTTTCTAAAATACAACTATTTTTTAAATTCCTAATCTCCCAACCAGAAGAAATTATGATTCACTTTTTTGTTGATATTTGTTAGCTGGGTCAGAAACAGGCAAAATATGTGTGAAGTTACCATTAATAGAGAGAGAAATGTGTGGTTGACCTTTTGGCCCCTGAGTCACACCACTCACTTAAACTCTCTGGAGACGGTGACTAATCCACTGAGTAATCCACTGAGCAGGACGGGACAGCCCGGCTGAAACAGATATCACTGACTGCTGCTCATCACACACACAAGCCTCAGATGGGAGGAGAAAAGTCCAACACATACATGTCACATCATAAAAACGACCCCACAGACGACTCCCCCGCAGGAGCCGAGAACGAGAAAATGTCAGATGTAGTTAGAAGCAAAGATCTCAAATAAATACGGTCGTTATCACGAAATAAAAGGCAGACAAGCACCACAAGACTTCATGTTTCTATTTTCTCAAATTCAGTATCGTATCCATTCAGTGAACACTGAACAGGGTTCGTACACTTCAGCAGTGGTCAAATTCAAGCATTTTTCACAGACTTTCAAGGTCAATTTATTTTTATTTTTATTATTTTTTATTTACATACTAAAAGGGGGAGATTTCACTGAACCATACCAACATCGATAGTTTTACACTTTTAGGAGGAAACGGTCTTCATTTCAGATAGGCTACTCATTATTTTTTACATTGAACATGTGATTATCTATAGTCTATAGATGGATATAGTCAGATTGCAAGAGAAATACAGTAAGAATTTCAAGCATTTACAAGCACTTTATGCAAAATCCAAGCACTTTTTAAACCTTGAAAATACAACATTTAAATTCAAGCATTTTCAAGGATTTCAAGCACCCGTACGAACCCTGACTGAAGGACCTGCAGCCCTTTTTTCTTCTTCATAGTCCCCCAATTTTAAGACAATACAGCAGAAGTTTGATACCACATAAACATGCAAAGAAAGCAGCCGAGGAGGCTTTCAGGGTCAGACAGTGGAATGCTTTTGCTTTGCCAAAATCATCTGACCTCAATCCCACTGATCATGTGTTTCACTAGCTAAATACCAGACAGATTAAAAAAAAAAAAAGATTTGAAAAGTTTCCTGAAACAGAGAGATAGGAGGATGACTGCAGTGCTGGACTGGGAGGGCACCACAAGAGGGCTGCTGCTGGCAGATTAAGTATTTTTGTCCACTAGGGGGCAGCAGAAACAAGTTTTAGGTACAATTTTTGCATTTTTTTCCTTCTAACTTTTAACATTGATTTTAGGGATGCAGTTGTTAAAATCTGTAATGTAATGATGTTTAAAATAAGAATTAGGCTTGTTGTTGTTGTTGACTCCTTTTTTGTTTTTTGGGAAACTAAGAAATCATCATTATGAAAAAAATAACTGAATTATTTTCAGGTCATTCATCATTTTTTTACACAACCTTCAAATGAGAACAAACTCACTCATAAAAATGTATTAAATAACCTGTAATACAGCATATCAAATGAAAAATATATACACCAGCACTCAAAAGTGTGGGGTCGCCCAGAAAATGTCTGTTGTTTTCCATGAAAAAAAAAAGTTTTATTCATGAAATGAGTTACAAGAAATACAGTAAAGAATTTGACAAGGGTAGAAATAATCATTTTAATCTGTACAAATCTCCAACTTTACCTCTAGATACTCAACCAGCCTGAGGAAGGATCATTTTATTGCTTCTCAAATCAGCACAAAACAGTTTTCAGCTGTGCTAACATAATGCTCAGGTGTTTTAATGATCAATGAGGCTTTCAACACTATAAACATGGATTAACACAATGTGCCACTGGAACACAGGAGTGATGGTTATTGACAATATAAAATGGATATTCCATAAGAAAATCAGCCGTTTCCAGCTTTTATAGTCATTTACCACATTAACCATGTCTAGACTATGTCTGTTTAATTTAATTTTAATTTAACTTTCAAAAATAAGGACATTTCAAAGTGACCCCAAACTTTGCTGGCTCTCCCCTCCCCTGTGGCATGTCATAAGTCCGTTCATGTTGTGAAGTGTTTGGAGTATGCTTATGTTGCAGAGTTCTTTTTTCTGTTTTTTTTCCTCCCCTCTCCTCATGTAATGCTGTATTTCCTTTCTTTTATCCCAGTCTCCCTGTCCTCTCCACCTCTTTGTCATATTGTATGTGTGTTAAGTACATGTTTGGACAGGTTGATGGCTAATTTCGTTGTCCTAGTACTTGTTACTCTGTGCAATGACAATAAAGGTGATTCTGATTCTTTTGAGCAATAGTGTCTATATATTTTTAATGGTTTAAAAAGTGTTTGTTTTTTTAGCTGCTAGTAGTATTTTCCATAGCCCAGAACAAAATATTAAATTTGAATATAAATTACAAACATAAACAGGGCATTGGGTATTAAAGTCTGCACAACAGTTCCCTCTTCTTTCCTTTGGGGGTCGCTGATTTACAGAATTACTCTGAACCTCGACAGTTTGAGCTCCTCTAAAAACAAGTTACCGTCCATCTGTTGCTCCTAACATTTAACTGTGGCTGTATTCTGTCAAGAGGCTTATCAAACATGGAGATGAAGGAAATCTTTCCAGTCTCCCACTCTCCTTTGTCTGTCACCAACCACTCTGACAATCGCTCTGCTCCTTTCCCTCCCTACATCTTTGGTCTCCTGACTCCTCCCTCGGTTCAGCCTGGTGTCCACTCAGCCTCCCTCTGTGCCTCCTCATCAGACCGAAGTCTCTCCTCACCTCAGTCATCTCCTAATACCAGCAAACCACCACAGAGAGGACCAGCCTTTCACCTCACTCCAGGTAGGACTGTTTACCATAATAACATAATAAGGACATAGAAAACATATTAATTGCTCTGTAGGATTTAAGAGTAGAGTAACAACTGTTTTTTTGTTGTTGTTTTTTTGTTAAAATCAAGAATACAATCTCGTAAAATAACTTTTAGATTCAAGATGAGAAGATTTTTTCACTATAAAGTGTGATGGTTTGTATGCAGTTTAAGTTGGCCTAACTTTAAAGGTGGAAACTTCCTCTTATTGTCTTGTGTTTGTGCTTCAAATATGAGCAGGAAAGCCATAATAAGACGATAAGAAATAACCTTGAAAAGGGCGCCACTGCAACTGCAAAAACAGCTTGTTTATGTTATTTTGTACAGTCGTACTTGCTGAAACTTTCCCCAAACAGTGTTTTTATTCATCATTTTCCGAAAGATCCTTTTAGTAAAGACTCAGATCTTCTGTATCGTAGCTTGTGGGGTTGTCCGAGGTCACAACGTGTGATCACAAAACAAAATGCAGGGAATTTCCTGTTTATGCAGAGCGATCTGGTAGATTGCTGCCTTTCTGCGTGGATGACGACCCTCATTACTTGAGGTCATGGCTATAAAAAGACTTTTAATTCTTTAAACTAAGAGCTGACACTTGTGTGGTGTTAAAACGTAAAAGGTATCCTGAGGTCATGCTTTCTTTTATGGAGGTGGTTTGGTGCTATCCGAGGTAAACTTTGCATTTTATGATCGTTTGATGAAGAGCCAGTCAGGTATTCACTCATGCCTGTGCGATGAAACAGCAAACCGGTACCTCTCCTTTTATAGGTATTGTTGCATCTAGCCTTAAGTGTTGCAGATGGCCTCTGTCTGCAGAGCAGCACTGATCTGCTCTCCAGAAGACAGATGTTTTATATACAGTGAATGAAAAATGTACACAACAGGCTCTCCTCAATGCTCACAGAATGCCTTTCGGAGGAGGAAACAAGTGCGGCTGCTGCCAGAAAACCGTCTACTTTGCTGAGGAAGTGCAGTGTGAGGGGAAGAGCTGGCACAAATCCTGTTTTCGCTGCAGTAAGTATTTAAGTTCCCAGGTAATCTGCCTTATTCATATACTGACTCCCGCTGCATAAAACGACTCGGAAATCACAAGACGTGCCAGGGTGGAATGCAGAGTATTTGGCAGCAGGGGAGGAAAGTGAGCATCTGCAGGTTTTCCTTCAGACATCTCACGTCCTTATTTGGATCCAGTGGAAACATGTGACCAAGGTTTGGTCTTCCTTATATGGCAGAGGAAGGTACACACACTCCCTCCTCCAGCACCAAGTATTTATCTGACACAGCTAAGCACATAGTGGGTTTTTTTCTTTAAAAATGTCACACATAGTTTGTGGTAATGACGTGGTGGAAGATCTGTGAAAAAATGTGTTTTGATGGGCTGTGAGAGTGAAAAACGAAATATTCTGACTTGTTTTTCCTCAAGTGGTCTGCAAGAAGAACTTAGACAGCACAACAGTGGCCGTCCATGTGGATGAGATTTACTGCAAATCATGCTATGGGAAGAAATATGGACCAAAAGGCTACGGCTTCGGAGGTGGAGCCGGCACTCTGAGTATGGACACAGGAGAGGGACTTGGAATCAAGCCTGAAGAGTGAGAAAAACATCACTTCCTCCTGTTATTTTAGTGGTTAATCACAGTATGAAGCTGCAGTGTTTATACAGATTGTCGAATGACAAACTACATTTCATATACTGTTTAGGTTTTCTGAAAAAGTGCACAAACAAAATAACTTCTACACATGCTGGACCAGAAGATTTAACTGAGGAAAGAAAAAGAAAAACACACATTTCTGTATTAGTCACTCTTAATAAATTTGAGACTGTCCTCCCTCCCCCAACAAATTACCACAGCTTAAAACAACCCATATTTAACTTTAGTGGCTTCCTCTAGTAATTATGTAGGATGCAAAACAGAAGTGACACTATGGTTTGTAAAAGCAAAAGCAAAACAGGGATGTGGAATATAAAGAGTGACAAATTTACATGTAAGGTGGGTGAGAGGGGCGGTGTAAGGGTCACCCAAACACAGAACTTTTATCAAAAGTCAACGTTATTTGTAGTTACTTAACTTAATTTACAGTTGTAGCCTGTCAGAATCTGTCTCCGTCCACTTTGTGTAAACAGCTTTAATAAATGGAGGTAACTACCTGAAGTGAGGTAGTTACCTCCATTTATTTAACTTTTCTAACTATTATTTGCTCAGCTTTAAAATGTACTTTTCCCCCTTAACCTTAAGCAAGTAGTTTTTGTGTATAAACCCTGATCAAATGCAACAGTTTCACAATGTTAACATACATTTGTATACACAGTAGTGTACAAAAGTAGGCAGGTGTAAAAAAAAAAAAAAAATGCAGGAAAGAATTGATACTGGTTTGAAGGCAAAGGGTGGTCACACAAAATATTGATTTGATTTAAAATTTTCTTCTATTCACTCACTTTGCATTTTGTTAATTGACAAAAAAAAAACTTTCTATTTTTGAAAGCATTCTCATTTTACAGCCTTTTTTACCACATGCCTAAGACTTTTACACAGCATTGTGTATTTAGGTTTGTTTCCTGCTAATCGAATTTAGGAAACACTCCTGTCTGTTGCATTTGAAGGGAGTCGACTTGTTGATTTACTAGTCCTCCAATACATAGGACCAAATGATTGTTTGTTCCGACCCTCCAATACAGCCTGCAGGGGATCAGCATGTCCTCATTCCTAAATGTAATGTTTGCGGTAATAAACCATAGACTTACATAAATAAGGACGTAGTGACCGTGACATCACCCATTGGTTTGTGGCCCGTTGGAAGCATCGAAATCAGCGTTACACTCATTGCCATCTTGCGTCGCCATCTTGTTTCTGATACAGGAAGCAGACCATATTTGGACTGTGGAGGAGCGAGAGGGATCTGATCACTGACTACAGCCTCTCTACACCTCAACCTGACTGAGAGAAGCCGCTGCTAATTCATGTTAGCATTAACTGGAGCATTAACTGGGATGCTAGTTTTGGCTAGCAAAAGAACAAAAACAAAATGTATGTTACTTACCTCAGAAAACTGAACAGCGACTCCTTGGAGTGTCCGTTAGTCCAACCAAACACTGAACAAGACATTTTTACTGAACAAAATATTCAAATAAGCTGTCATTAAGTGAAAATACAGTGAAAGGGTCAAAGTTATGAGACCAAATTGGTAAACGTCCTTTTTTAAAATCTATATAACGTTATATATAACTTTTTTTGACACGTTACCGTGGATATGCATTGCTCTGCTTCTCTCCTGATGACGGCTCGCCTTGTTAGTGACCTGTCAATCAAAGCTAGAAACGCCCCAAATCATACGATTCTTTATCTTCTATTTTCTTGTAAATGGGGCCATTATTAGAACTATTGACATCAAATTGTCTTGAAAGACATTTTTTACTAGCGATTGAGACCATAGTGTTGTTTTATCAGGTAATAAATCAAGTGAGAATTTTCCTCATTTTGCATTGAAATTAATGGAAAGAAATGTTTCTGCAGCCACACTTAGCGCCCCCTGCTGGAATTTTTGGTAGAATGCAGCTTAAGGCACTTCCTGGTTTGCCTCCCTGCTCAGACCCGGAGGTTGCCGCCTGCTTTACTTACGTAAGTGAGTTCGCCTACATTATGTATTTAAAGCAAGTTAAAATAACTCTACATGACATTTGGTTTGACATGGGACATGAACAGCGGCCTCTTGGGTAAAAATCTGTAGTTTATTTAACTGATCCACCAAGACCTCCACCTCGGACATTGTAGCTCTTTATACAACGTCTGCCAACTTTCTTTGAGCCAGTCAGAATTGCTGCAGCCACTAGAGGCAGCCTTTGGATGAACGTGAATATGGATCACAACATCTTCTGACTAGATCTTTGCTTGTGTTCTTTGAACTCTCAGATGCATGTCACCTTGGATAAAATTGTCTGTACAATCGACTTGCTACAGTGCTACAATTTCATTATCAAACGGCCTTTGGGGTCATTTCGCAGGGGAGGACAGTCTCTACATTTAATGCAGCAGTGTTTCAGTCTCACAGATTTCACCCAGCTGTTCAGTTTCCTTTCTAAGTTGACTTCACAGTTTTCCTTAAAGCTTTGTTTTTTCTTGACAGACAAGCTCCTCATCGTCCTACAAATAACCCTAACCTCTCAAAGTTCGCCCAGAAGCCCGGGGGCTCCGACGTGTGTCCTCGATGTGGGAAAACAGTTTACGCAGCCGAGAAGGTTGTCGGAGGAGGCAATGTAAGCAAGATCCTGTTAACTCAGTTTATACATTTCACTCTAAATCAAGACAAAAAGTGGATGATTTGTCAGTTTTCTGTATATTTTTGAGCATGAAACAACTCTCTGCTCTCCCATCAGTCCTGGCATAAAAGCTGCTTTCGCTGTGCCAAGTGTGGCAAGGGACTCGAGTCCACGACCCTCGCTGATCGAGATGGAGAGATCTTCTGTAAAGGTCTGTGTGGGAATCAACTCATTCAGTTAGTTAATAGACAGAAAATCAGCAAAAGGGCTGGAAGATATGACCAAATATATGATCAAAACTATAAAAATGTCTGACATGTATATTTTTCTATATCTTTTCTTTCATAGTGTAAAAAAAAAGCACTTTTTACAATTGTTTGATATCTAATAGACGGAACAATATATTGATAAATGGTTGAAATAATCTGTCACACTTATGTCACTAGAGAAAATATTTCTATTGCTCTTTATTAAACAAATACACAACATGAAAATTATTATATGAATGAACAGGCTCAGGACCAGAGGCAGAAAGCAGATAAGTTGGGGATAATGTTATAATATTTTGAGCTGCGCTGAACAAAAATTGCAGCAAGTTTAAATGACCCTGGAGCTAAAACAACCCCGTCATCATAACACAGGTTGCAAAACTGGAAGAAGATAACTTCTACGCTTCATTTTAAGATGAAGTGCATTTTGAATAGCCTGCATTTATTAATTAATTAATATAACAGTTTTTGATTTTAAATTTTTACAAAGGAAATGTTTATTTACACGTCTTTATTGTGTGGGGGAAAAAATGTAACTGTGTAATTATCAGACCGCCATTACATTTAATGAATGAATGAATGAATACATTCATTAAGAAAGAGGCCCAATAGGTGATCTGCCTCTCTGACCTATTCACATTTAGTACATTTTTAATTCACATTTGATCATGATCTCATGTAAAAATATGTTATGAACAATTTTTTAACATACAAAAATGTAAAATTATAAGGTATGGTATCAGTCTCGGCCTTAAAAATCAGGTTATTAGCAGTATGGGCTGAAAAAAATCCATATTGTGCATTCTTCCTCTTTTCTTCTGATTCTGCAATTTGAGGTTTAATGAACCATTAGCTTGTCTGCCAGTGTTGATGCTCTCTGTTAATCCTGCTGCAAGTGTTTCTCAGTGTCTCATTTCATTCACAGGTTGCTACGCAAAGAACTTCGGTCCCAAAGGCTTCGGCTTCGGTCAGGGAGCAGGAGCTCTGGCTCATTCCCAGTAAAACCTGAAGCTTCGGCCCACATGGGACCGACATTGCTCCGATATCCTTGCTTCCGGGACCTTTTAGTCAATATCCAGCCTATACTATTCTGCCTTTTTTTGCTGGAGTGAATGGGCAAAGAGGAGTGAAAGACGCACACAAAACACAGCTTTTTGTACGAGTTCAAGTAGATTTTACTCTGTTTTAATCTGGATTATGGTGTCCTAGTGTTTGAATGCTAAAAGCAAGATATCATGCAAAATATTTAAAACACACTAAACTGTAACGATGCGTTTGGATGTGCATGTTGTGTGGGTTTAAAATGAGAAAAGGAAAATGAATTAGGCTCTGGTGTTGCCATAATAAGAGACACTTCCACTGCAATAACAGATTTTTATTAACGTCTGAATCATTCGTGAGATCAACGTGTTTGGAGACCGACAGCTGTGAAGAAACAAGCTCACATCAAGCTTCACTTACACTCAAGATAAAGCTATTCTTTCTGCCTCACATGTCAAACGTTGTACATACTGTCTGAAGATGTAGCAATGTGCTATTGCTGAGACACAAAATAAATAAATATCAGCCAAAAATATAAGAAAACAATGATGCAAAATTTGACGTTCTTTACACGACTGTCATTGTTCTTTCTGTGATTCTGCTCTGATGAAATCACCGTGTTTGTTTATGGGGCGTGTTTGTTATTCCTTCTGATCATCATCAAACTGAGCAAACTGCCAGCTGCTGTGGTGAACAACAGAGTCGTAGTGCTCAGCCCCGTCGCTGCCTGCGCCGACGACTTGGCACACTGACCGGAGTGCCAGGCAGCTGTGGCGGCGGCAGCAGCAGTTTGTTTGTTTTGGTTCTGACTACAATGTGTGAGTCACATCAACAGCAAAACAAAGTCTCAAATACTACACAAAGATTAAAATATAACACCAGGATCTGTTCCAGAGCTTTCATGTGTTTGGGTTCATCATAAGTGGAACAAAAATGTGATTAATCTCTGGCCTTGCAGGCATTTTAAATTGATATACATTTGTGAATCTCCTGCTACAAGCATGAAATACCATGGACATGTAGTTTAATGCCCTTCAGCCTTTTAACCACCAGAGGGCAATAGAGAGACTTGATCCATCAGATAAAGTGATTAATACTTCACAAAATGTTTTGATCACATAACTGAATATAATGTGAATCTACATCACTTTGATGGCATTGTTTACTTTGTATCAACTGCAACATTTTCACATTTTGGAAGGAATTGCTTCATGGCTCCTTGGTGTAGATTTTTCAAGTATCTGAACTCTACTGGAGGGATAAATACGATAATTATTATAATGACCAATTGAAAATGTCAGATGTAAATCTCCCAGAATTGACACTGTACACTAAAGCAAACTAGAAAATTTCCTCTGGGGAAATTCTCAAAGGGCCACGGGGGCTACTGCCGGTGTGTGTACACTATGATGAGATTCTTCAGAGATTTCAAACTATACCCTTTAACCTCAAAATGTGTGTGTGTGTAGCGAAAATCGCATTAAGTTACCTGTGTGTGTGTGTGTGTGTGCGTGTAATTAAAATCACATAAAGTTACCTGTGTGTGTGTGTGTGTGTGTGTAATTAAAATCACATAAAGTTACTTGTGTGTGTGTGTGTGTGTGTGTGTAATTAAAATCACATAAAGTTACCTGTGTGTGTGTGTGTGTTTGAAGCATGTGTATGCATGTGTGAGGAGTGTGCGCGATTACGCGTGTGTGTGTGTGTGTGTGTGTGTATCTGTAACTGTAAATCACATCAAAGATCAAAGGCAATCAACAGAATTAACTGCCACCTGTTCCGGCTCGTGACTATACTGTGGATACTGGTCGCTACAGCTATTGCTGTATGGGACCAGTGCTCAGTGCGATTGCCCCGTGGCCCTAATAAATCATTTTCATAGTCATACTCCTCAAACCAGTTTATGAACTTTTCTATGGAAGTATCTGCACTGTTTGGTTCCTGCGCTCTCTACTCCAGGGTTTTCCCTTAATTTGTTACATTTCCATATGTTGCTCATTACATTGCAGCATTTTTATTCAGCTACACTTCACACTGAACACATATGTAGTAACCAGTAACATACAGTATGTGTGTCTCCTGCTTACAGCACAGACTGTTACAGATGGACAACATGACAGCTCTCCACTAGTGAGGCCCAACTGTTCAGGTTAATGACGGGACAAGCATTTAAGGTAGTTCTTATTAGGGTGTTTGAAAGCAACCTGCCAACTCGATTATCTATTACGTTAACAATCAATTGATTGATTGACTGCTGCATGCATAGATGAGCACAAAAAAAGATATACAGTACTATGCAAAAGCCTATTTAGATAACCGACGCTTTTATTTTGAAAGGATGAAAAGAGACTAGATCCTGTCAATCATAAAACTAACTCAAGTGAGATTAAACTGTAAAGATAACTTCAAGGAGTTCAAGGTTTTAGCCCCCGAAGAGGAATGAGGTTAGTTTTCACAGTAAATACAATAGATAATCTTAATTGTCGTTTCACAAGACAACAGTATTTTGTTGGAGCAGTCCTCAAGCTGCACAGCAATATATATAAAATAAGTTAATGCATGTACATATCTTTCCACTGTTCTTTTTTGTTATATATAAAATCCAGTCCAAGTAATAGTGCAATATATATATATATATATATATATATATATATATATATATATATATATATATATATTACAGTTACATATTTATAGAGAGCCACTGAGCCTTGTTTAAAACCCACTCAATGATGGGAAACTACCATGGAAAAAGCTGCTTCTGCTGAATCAGTGTCTTTCGTGAAATAGATTTGCGTGAAGATAAATGTCTGTAACTTTATCCTCTTATATTTTCTTGGGTAGAGTTGGATGTTTAAAACCTGCAGGACTGTTCTTACTCTCTTGCTGAGTCAGGACTTTAAAGTCCCTGATGCTGATTTAAATTTAAGACACTGAGATCCAGGCTGTTGGCTCATGGCAGCTGATTTTAATTCCTCAGTATATATGGCAGCAGGATTAACAAAGTGCTGTGTGTGTTTGCTGGACTGTCTCTAGGAAACTGAACACGGACTCATATATTAGGATGCCAGCGGATTACATACCGCGTTCACAGTACAGTAGCTTTCACATGTGACACTGGAAAATATATTGTTCTTTAAGAGCAGCCATTAGTCATTCACTTGTACAACGTATTCTTATGGAGGGGGTTTGTAGGATTTCCTATTTCTTTTGTAGAACGATTCGTACTATATCCTGTGAAATGTGACAGCCGTTGTTTCCAACATGTGACTACAGCACATTGTGGACATTAAAAACCACTGATGTGGTTAACCTCATGATTGCTATTTTAAACCTCTGAAGTCCAGGAGATTTTGGTTCAAATTTGTCAACCTCCAATGCATTCATTTCTGTCTCTGTTTAGCATCTTTCAGTCTGTCCTTACATCACATGCATGGCTACTTTTTCTTGACACAAAGATTTTTTATTTTATTTTAAATAACAAAGTATAAAGCTGCCAGGAACCGGCAATACAAACAAAAGACACAGGTGTCTATGGAAATGTACCATTTTTTTTTTACTTTTATTTTTTTTAATCATTTATACACACAAAAACAGCAGAAAAAAAATAATAAAACTACAAATCAGTCTATTTACATGTAAATTAAAAATAGTAGTTTTCATTATAGAAAGAAAATTCACATTTTAAAAATGGTCTAGAAACATAACTGGCACACTGTGAAAGCTCTTATGATTGCACTTTCAACTGGCTTTCTCAGCTTGTCTACATATAATATATAAATAAAGTTATTACTGTAAGGAAAACGTGTATTTTCAATAAATAGATGGACTCCAGAGGGTTAAACACGCTGTAGGTTTGATAAAAACATAAAGGTTAGGCTAAATACCGGACATACTTTGACATCCAACAATGGGGCACAAACACAGTCTCCTGGTGTGAAAGACGGGGATTTAAAGCATCCGTCGGCCCTCCTGCCCACCAAACGATTGCATTACGTGACTTTCAACATTACGTTGCTTCATCAATTAACAAAATGTTCTTTGATAACTACAAATTTCAGTGCATTTCGTTTTGTCGGAGATCAAACGAACCGTTCATGATGAGAGCCTGACTTGTACTATGCTATGTGTAACAACAGCAGTATCCATGTGACTGACTTCCAAAGTTTATGCCACCTCTACAATCTAATAAAAAAAAGTAAATCTCTAACAGAAAAACAGACATAAGAGATTATGTGGATGATTTAACAGGACGTATTGTCCTTGTATGAGTGAAAAGAGCACAATGTGTGATGATATAGATATCATCTTTGTTTACATTTGTCTCTGCACACAAAAACACCAAATAAAATAATAAAGACTGATAAAGGCACTTGCAAATCACAAGGTAGTACAAAATGTAAACCATACTTTACTGTTTCATTTTTACCTTTGAATCTTAAGATTTCATGAAGATTTCATGAAGATTTCATATATATATATATATATATATATATATATTTTTTTTTTTTTTACAAAAATGAATGTATGCGTATCACCAGAGACCCCACAATACAATTTTAATCCCGATACTTGAATCCTGATACGATATTATTGCGATTTTAATCATTTTGCAATATGATGAGTAATGTGATACAATATATTATGATTTACCGGTTTAACTACATTTTGTGTGCACAAAATTAAATTCAATCAAGAATTGCTTTGTCAAATAAGAAAAAAATCATCTCACTTCAGTCTTTTTATTTCTCCACACTGAGAGTCAAACCCACAGACTGACCAACAAAGTATTCAGTCAAACTGAACTGATATTAAACATGTACGGACGACAACAACTGCAGCAAAAAAACTTTTAAAACTTTAAAAAACTTTAAGCTTCACTGCTCTGAATCAAAAAAGCCAAACTTCGCAGAGTTATTTCAACAACTTCTCGACAAGACATCCTGACACACATGGTGCTATCGATTCCTTAGATCTTCTAGTTTCATATGATACCAGTATCTCCAGCATGTTCCTTAAAGTGAGCCCACTACGGCCTCCGGCAAAAAACAAAAACGGCCAAAATACTGACAGGCGGTCAGAACGCTAAATACCAATATTTGGTGGCAATGAATTGATATATCGCCGCACAAAATATCACGATACTATGCTGTAACGATTTTTTCCCCCACCTCTACCAAATACAAAGAGAAAAGCCGGGACACAGGAGCAGAGAGTGGCAGCATCACATGGAGCTGAAATTTGTCTATGTTTAGTAGTTGGCTTTAGCTAAATGTATAGTGGAAACTGCATTCCTGCCTTAAAACCACAGCTTAGCGTCGTCTGCAGCTATTATCCTAATCAGAGCGACGGGGCCTGCAGAATCAGGGAGGACAGGCACGTCTCCAGCTTCACTCTCAGTAACTCTCAGTAGCCAAAGAAAATCTCAGAAAATCATCAGGATGAGTTGTTTGACTGCTGATTGTTAGCGCAAACAAAGCTGGTGTGTTCCTATATCTCAAGCTTTAAATAGTTAACACGCGTTAACCCTCTGGAGTCGAGCCTTGTTGTCAACTTCCCTCTAAAGTAATGGCTTTAGACTTTTCTTCAGTTTTTGTTTGATGATGATTGTCCGAGTAAAACCAGAGATGTGGTCAAATTTATTTAGTATAGAAATATAGAACGAGATGTTATCCTCATTTTACCTCTGATGTTATATTTGCAACCTGTATTCACATTAACAACATTTAAAATTCTCCAGTGAGCATAATTGTGTGTTAAAAGTTTTTTAAAAAAAGATTCAAAATTACATTTTATGTTGGACTAAAGGACTAAAAAAAGACACAAAATGACCAAAAAAAGAAACAAATGGGGAGACAAAATGACCAAAAAAAACACAGAAGACACAAAATGACTAAAAAAAAAAGACACAAAAAGACCAAAAAAGAAGCAAATGAGGAGACAAAATGACCAAAAAAACCCACAGAAGACACAAAATGACAAAAAAAAGACACAAAAAGACCAAAAAAGAAACAAATGAGGAGACAAAATGACCACAAAAAAAACACAGAAGACACAAAATGACCAAAAAAAAAAAAAGACACAAAAAGACACAAAATGACCAAAAAATGACCTATTATCAGGTCACATAGGTGAGAATATGCTAAAAAATGATACCAACATGGCATTTAGGTGGTTTATAGAGGCGGAATGAAAAGGATTCAAAAGCGGATAAAATAGCTCAAAACTACAAAGGGTTAAAACTTCAAGAGAAAACTGAATATATGCTAAAAAATATATACAGTCTTCTTACTGGAGTCGTATCTGTGATTCTGAGGATTTCTGAGGTTTAAAGAGGAAAACAGATTAACAACAGGCTCAAAACTGCTGAAGTGAAAGTTGACCTTGTTTATCCCGTCCTGGCACACACACAGGTTCACACACATTATTAAAAACAAGCAGAACAGAGATCTGTCAACACAACACGAGCATCAGGCAGTTATCCTGAGACCTCCCCCGCTCAGTCTGTGTGTGTGTGTGTGTGTGTGTGTTTCTATTTAAGTCTCCTTGTGACAGAGAGGAGGGGACAGAGGGGAGCAGGAGTTAAATATTCTGGGGCTTTCTTCTCTCCATCACTTTGTGTCTGTCTGCATCCACAGCACCAACACACAGGTAAGAACACAAATCTCTACTGAATCATTCAACTGCTTCTCTTCTGTGTCATTTCACCTTCCGACATTGTTAACAGTCACTGTAAAGTGAATTTTAAATTTATTCACAAACATTAGATATTAAAGGTGCAGTATGCAATTCTGGTGAAAGAGTGTAGACACTGGCTTCTTTTTCTTTTTTGACCAATCTAAAATGTGACTTACATTTGATTTTATCATTAATTAATCAAGTGCGGATTTTTCTCTATATTTAAAAAGGTTTAGGCAGCACCAAAGCTATTTTGTAATTACTGTAAAATCAATGTGAAGAGCTTAAAAAAATAACCACATGACCTTTGTCCAGATCTGATTTTTTTATTTGGTCCCTCATGGTCTTCTTTAGCAAGTTTTGTCTTTAAACTTTTGGATGTTGATTATTTAATAGCTGCTCTTGCTTTTCCACATTTCTGTGCAGATATAGTGACAATAATGGCCCAGAATGATGTGAAACTGTATATTTTTATTTGGAAAATGTTACATTTTCTTTGGTGAGGACGCCCAAACCCCCAGACCAAATATGTGCACCTAAATCTAGACATTTGGACGACTTAGGTGTCATCAGTATCAGTTATCGGTCTTAAAATTACTTGTTTTGTCTGACCAACATGTGTCCAAAACACAAAAGATACTTTTCAATGACACTATAGGTGGCGGCTGTGGCTCAGTTGGTAGAGTGGATTGCCCCCCAACCGAAAGTGGTTCGATCCCTGATAAGTGCAGGTCCATTTACTATCAAGAAAAGAGAAAAAGAAAAAAAAAAACAATTAATATTCTCATTTCAGAAGCCAAAGCCAGCTTTTTCCGGCAATTCTCACTTACAAAAAATACTTAAATAAAATACAGTATTGTTGTAAAACAGATTATTTAACAACATATACACATTTGTTCAACTATTTCGATAATCAATATCAAAATATAATAATTTAATCATAATACAAATTTCCCCAATTCCAACTTTGAAACTGTGAAACTGTGCTGCTGTTCTTTGTCTCTAGTGGAAGTAAGACATTTCTAGGTTATAAAATGTTTTGAAGGAATCTGAAGTTCTTGTAGCAATTATATATTATGTATAAAGCAGTTTCCAATTAAATTCAATTAAACAAGAAAATAATCCGCAGATTAATCAATAATGAAAATAACTGGTAGCTGCAGGTATTTATCACCCAAAGCTACACTGAAAAAAAATATTTTTTGGCCCTGTAATTATTATTTCAATCTATATCAATTCTACAAAGAAATACAAAATCAAATCAGTGCTTTTATTTTACTTTAAAATAGCAGTTTTTCATGTTGTGCATTACTTAGTGATTGTTTGTTATTATGTGTCCTCAGTTTTGTATGTTAATTGAATCAATCGTTCCAAGTAATATTCACTAAACCAGTTCATGGCTTAATTAGTTGATATTTCCAAGTAAAATGTAATTGAGGGACATCAGTGAATCTGCAATTTACTTGTGTATTTTCATAAAAAAAATAAGTGGTTCTATTAAATAAATATTACTTAGAAACAGCCTGAGTAAAGATTACAAACACTTTCTGTGTGGAAAAACTTGCCTAGCTTTTTTTTAAGTAAATGTCAATTATTTCTGTGTATGTAGAATGTTATTTTTTTTTTTAACTTTTCCCTCTTTCTAATATTTATACTGATATTTATACTGGGCCTTGGTGAAGTCAGCTGGGTTGAGGTCAGTGCTGTTCTGAGAACTGGGGACCCTGTCTATATCTGAGTCTTTATCCAGTGGAAGTGAAAGCGGGAAACGTTATCTAACTGGAATAGCTGCCATGTTGGAGCCTCGCATGCTTCTTTCCGTGCTATCAGCACCCAGAGGTGACAGGACGAGTCTGTCCAGCAGCCTCTCTACGAGGGAGACATGACGAAGCCTGATAACCAAACAAAACAAACAAAAAAAAAAAAACCAGCTCTGTGGACAGAAGTGACCTTTAGTATTTCATATATAATGCACATTGTAACAGCAATGGAGTTACAATTAACACTTTGTACAAGCTCAATATGACTCTACTCATGTTATATATTTCTATTCTTGTACCATTGGACTGGAATGTCCAGTATCTATAGAGGAGCTAAAACAGAAACCATAATTACGGCCCAGTGGGGCTCTCTGGTCCCCACTGTGGAGCACTTCACAGACAAAAGGTTTTATTTTTGTCTTCCAGGGGGAATTGAGCCTGAATAACCAAGATGCCTGAGAAAGCGTAAGTGTATTGTGTTTCTGTTATTGTTTCCATTTCCACATCAGAGTGTCAGTTTCACGCAGCAAATGGGATTTATCTATAGGAACACATCATGAAGCGTCTCATGGAAACTATCACATACAATGTTTGTAATCTGATACTGATGCTATACATTTCTTCTGTGTCTGCGTCTCTTTGTTTTCCATCCACAGACCAGAGGTGAGCTTCCACAAGACACTACTCACTGAAAAAACTCGACCCGATATCAGCCTGTCACAAATATATTTGTATCCATTGGTAGATGTGTACATTTTGTCTGATATGCACAGATATAAAACTTTACAGAATAAAAATTTCAGATAACAATGCTTGGTTTGTTAAAAATGGTGTAAGCCATTTGTTTTTTCATTTTTATTTATTCTTCAGTTTCTCAATTGAAATTTCTAGAATTGGTTGACACTGTATGCATTTAAAATATTACATTTATATTTGCATTTAAAATGTTTATATTTATTACAAAATATTTGTTAAGAGAGAGAACTTAGCTACTTAGCTACTTAGCTACTTACCTACTACGTTCCAGATTAAAAAAATAAAAAATTTTGAGGGGCAAAAAAGATGCCATATTGGTCGGGCTCTATCACATGTTAAAATTAAAATGCTGGGTTAGAAAAAATGTTAAGCTAAACTTAAATATTTTAAATCTTTTGCAGAGGAAATCTAAAATCTCGGCCTCCCGCAAACTCATGCTGAAGGTGAGTCATCTGTCTAATCTGTAAAGATCAGCATCAGTCAGACAGACTGTAAATCAAACCATTTAAATGTACTTAACGTGTTGTATATTTCAGAGTTTGATGGTGGCCAGGGCCATGGAGGAGCTGGAGCAGGAGTTGGAAGAAAAAGAGGAACAGAAGGCGAAATACCTGGAAGAAAAAACTCCTCCACTACAGACCGGCGGCATGTCGCTAGCAGAGCTGCAGGTATATGTTGCAAATTCCACCAAGATGTTCATATTTGCAAAGTAAACTCTAAAAATCTAACTCTCAAAACTAAAAGAAATGATGCCACGAACGCTTTGAAGCTGCAACACTGGCATTGTGATCGAGGTCCAAAATTTGTTCATTGTTTTTATTAAAAGGTTGGGAACTGGTTAGTTCCAGTTCCCAACCTTTGATGGAGAAACTAACCTTCCTGCTCAGACTAAAAAAAGGCCTGTATTATGCAAGATGGAAAAAATGGACGGCGTTCTTGACAAACGAGGAGGGTCATTCATGACCTCCCCCCCCTTCTACTTTTATTTTATTGTCTTGCTAGTGCTCTGTTTGACGTGGTGTATAACTGCCAGATACATTCCAAGGGACATATACTGTTTGGACTGAGTAGAGCAAAATTTTATATGTTGATCATCCTCAAGTGATCCAGTTGCCTGGCTATGTTATTTTTCATTTGAATGTACTGTGATGTTGTCATGTTTGACTATTCCTGACATAAAAACTAATAAAAATATAAGTATAAAAATAAAAAATAAAAGGTTGGGAAGTGAGCTCCTCCTGTGCATGGAGACAATGAACAATGAAGAAACTGAAGAACTTTTTAAAAGACAAGTAAAAACCTGATCCAGAGATAAAATGTGATTGCCACATAGATTGCATTCCAGTAGGCAGATTTTGTTGATTTGTTGTTTTTTTTTATTATCCTGGCCCGTCGAAGCTTTGATAATCCTCCCTGAAGCTTTGAAGCCAAAAAAATAGTATTTGGGACAGCCCTGCTAAAGGATCGCTGTGATTTTACTCAGGATTTGATCAAATTAACCTGTTATTTTTGATACAGACTTTATGTGAAGAGCTGCACGCCAAAATCGACGTGGTGGACGAGGAGCGGTACGATATCGAAGCCAAAGTCTTGCACAACACCAGAGAGGTAACTCAACACAAGTAGAGACTGATAACAATGAGCAGATTTCATCATTATTTTTGCACCAACAAAAACATAAATAGATGAATATCTCAAAGCTGCAGCAGCACACTGACACTGATAAGTATAAGTGCTTTAAATCAACTGATTCTTCCACCATCTTTAACTTCCCCTCTCTCTTCTCCACAGATCAAAGATTTAAACATCAAGGTTCTGGACCTGCGAGGGAAGTTTAAGAGACCCAACCTGAGGAGGGTGAGGGTCTCTGCTGACGCCATTCTGCGCTCCCTACTGGGCTCCAAACACAAGGTTTCTCTGGATCTGCGAGCTAATCTTAAATCAGTCAAGAAGGAGGACACGGAAAAGGTAGGTTTGGGAGAAAAAAAACAGATAAAGACAGAGACGCTTTGGGCGAAAAAACTATGACACAAGCCTTTATTTTCCACATGTCACACAAGCTGCAGGCGTTTTTCCATGGTGATAATTTATGTAGCACATTTTCGCTTTAAGCTTTTGGCTGAAGTTAATATCAAGGGTGACTCACAGGGTGTGAAAATGATAAATATGCTTTCTTATAGCTTGCCAGAACAAAATTAAAACCACTGGAGAAAAGGTCAAAGTATCAAATTATGTTCAATGAAGAATCCTACAACATATCCCAACAGTGTTGGTTTTGTGGATATAAAAACATTTGACAATATCATTTTAGACTAATGAGATAAGACTGATTCCTAAAAACACTGGGGGTCTATGGGGCTCTAATAAAATACAATTTTACAATGCTTTTTGTGACATTTTCAATTGAAAACTGGACAAAGATGATATGTGCCAACCAGCGGGTGGGTTTTATTTTTACTGATATAGTTTTGGTTGTGTTTTAGCCATTGTAGAAAGAAGAAGCAGGAGGATTTTATGTTTCAAATTATGCCTCATGCATGTATTTTAGCCTTGCAGTTCTTCTGTTATAAGCTACAAAGTTTACAAAACGTCCTCTCCGTGTTTCTCTCTGAGCAGGAGAAGACGGTGGAGGTGAGCGACTGGAGGAAGAACGTGGAAGCCATGTCGGGGATGGAGGGCCGCAAGAAGATGTTTGATGCAGCAAAAGGCCAAAGCCAGTAAACAGCTGCCTTTGCATCAAATACTGTCACTTCTAAGGCAACGAGTGCATAACACAGCAGACAAAAACATCAATGCATAAACTCTGGAGCGCTTTACAAAGTCAGAGAGAACCTTTTGGTATTCTACATTCAGTATTCCCACTTTTTCTGTTTGTTATGTTTTATTATCACTGGAATAAACCTGTGCATATGCTGCTTCTTCTTTTTATGTCTATGTGGTTATACATCATTTTTTTCAAATATGCAGTGTTTGGGAAGCTTTGAAAGCTTTGCAAGCTGCCAAGTACTTCACACTGAAAGACGATAAACAGCAAAGCTCACCTAGAGAAAAAATAGTCTAGTCTGATCAAATAAAGGTACTTAAAAAAAAGTAGCTCAAACTAATTTGTAAAAGTAGTCAGATGCCAGCAAAAAATGTGAGGAATTCAGCTTTGGTTTTGACACCTGTCTTCCAGACACTACAGTCACGAGCAGTATTACTCAGTTAGCAAAGTAACTTCATAAACAGCATGTCACAACTTTTCAACACTTATGACTGATTGACGTGTGATTCAGATTTAAAACATTAAAAACCTTTGGCAGATAATTTTCCCAGGTGAGCTGATGATTCATCTTCCTGTAAAACCACTCAGGAGGGGCAGGGCTGATCATTGTTGACATAGAAATGTGAAACAAAAAGAATAATTCCTTCACTTAAATGGCTCAAAACTGCTTTTTTCAGTAGTTAACCCTTTGGAGTTTGGGGTATTTTTTCGGTTTTTGACTTCTTTTCATTCAGCCTGTAAAAACCACTTATAAATCTTTACCATGACGTGTTGGTGTCATTGTTTTCAGCACAACCTCACCTATATGACCTGATTATTTTTTTCATTTTGACTTTCTGGATCAACATTTTGAACACAAAACACACACACAAAAAATACAAAAATCCCACACTAAATTACAAAAAACACATACAAAAACACATAAAATCACACAAAGAAATTACAAAGAACACACACAAAAAAAGATTGCATTAAAAATGCTGAATGAATACTGCAAAATTAGGAAAATCCCTGCAAAAAAAAGTAAAATCATGTTACTACACTTGCTCAAAGTGAAGTGTTTTTTACTTTTGCTGAAAAAGGGTTGATGCATTAAATTGGACATGGACACTTGTAGAAAAGCCAAAACTTTAGAGAAAAACTGACAGCAGGGCTCCATGCTGCTTCGTTTTTACGTCGTGACGTCATGAAGAAGTCGTGCTCCGGCGCTTTCGTGGACTCCAGAGGGTTAACAACATAATAAATGCGCATAAAAAGTAACTTAAGTTCTTAAATCTCTGTACAAATATAAGTGTCATTGATCTGCCAGCAAGCTTTTGTCAAATGCAGTTTATTTACTTCTGAAGGCAGGAAACAAGGAAAGCTTTGCATCACACACATCCATCTAAAGGTGCAGAAACTACGGTGGCCCTGAAGTGCAAAACACACCAGCAATTCGCACAGCACGCCAGCATTTCACCACAACACGCCAGCAATTCATCAAACCGGAAAGGGTAGGTACATATTGGACACTGATCCTCCTCCTGATTGGTTCCTGCCGTCATTCACTTCTCCATAGTAAAACCAGTCGCCCATGTAGTGCGCCCGTATTGTGATATTTATGGTAAATTCATTGAGCCGGTCCAGAGCGAGCTGACATGAAGGATAAACACTTTACTGTCATTCTTTCTCACTTTGCAGTATAAAACTCTTACCTGCAGAGAGGAGATGAAGTGTTAACTTTACATGGACACTCCACGTGATATAATCAAATTGCGTCGCGCCAAAAATGTATTTGTTGTGTCGGCGAAATTCACAATACAATGCCATTCATTCAGCCTCTCCGCTTATCCGGACTCGGGCCGCGGGGGGCTGGAGCCGATCCCAGCTGACGTTGGGGGAGAAGCGGGGTACACACTGAGCAGGAGCCGCTGAACTGGCGACCCTCTTGCTGTGGGGCAAGAGTGCTAACCACCACACCACCGTGTAGCCCAGTAAATATTACATTAAATTAAAAAATAATCTGTTTCCAATCAATAATTCCAGTCTAATACCGGAGGACCTCGGGTGTGAATTGCTGGTGTGCTGTGTGAATTGCTGGCGTGCTGTGGTGAAATGCTAGCCTGGGTATACCCAGACTGCCTTGCGCGCTCGAATTTGATTTCGAACCTCCAGGCGGTCTGGAAACTAAACGATTTTCTTAGCCCTGTTTTAGGGATCCAATCACAGAGCGGGGAGGGACGGTGAGACGATGACGCGTACTACTCGGCACTTGGAAGCTTTCCGGATCCAACATGGCTGCTGCAGACGCGAAACTCTCTTTAGCTGTAGATGGTGTTTTAAATAGTTTAGAGCGAAAGTTGAAAGGCGAAAGGTCTCTCGGCAGCTCCGCTGTCCCCCGGCTGGTAGCGAGATCACTGGTAGCGGGGCTATTAGCGCCGCACGGGCGGTTTCTGCGGCTCGTTGCGCCGAGCCGGTGAGACCGCCGGTCACCGCCGGTGATCTCGCTACGAGCCGGGGGACAGCAGAGCCCCCAGAGACCCGCAGCAGCTTGTTTATTGCCCATAAAATCAGTGGATGTGTGTGGCTGAATGACATGAGGGGGAATAAAGCGTGAAAATAAATAATCTTGCAGAAAGCGAGAACTGGAGAAGCAAAGCAGCAGCAACACTCTCTCACAGACACACACACAACAAACATCCATCTCTGTTGCTCTACTACGTCATCTGGTATAACTGATCTGATTGGCTAAGAGCTACCTACAGACGCTTTGATAGACATTCTAAGCTCCCAATAAACGGCTCCGGAGGATCGTAAACCACACCTCCTCTACGGAGAAAAGCATTGAAGGTGTCCAGACCTAATCTCCAATGAGATTTGGTCTGGTGTTAGCCAGGCTAGTGAAATGCTGGCGTGCTGTGTGAATTGCTGGTGTGTTTTGCACTTCAGGGCCACCGTAAGAAACACATCATCTGGAATTTCTTCAAAATGCAATCCGAGTGAGCTAAGGATGCAAAAAAAAAAGCAGAGAGCAACATGCATGGAGTGAAATTAAGTTTTCACCCAAATAATAAAACACAACAGAAACACCTGAGGCTGCAGATCTGCTAACAACAAGGAAACTCAAAATGTGTGTTTCAGACCGAAAGCACAACCAGAACAATCCATTCATTCAAATCCACCAAGTCACAGTGGAAGAAGCAAACAGTTAGCTACAGAAACCCAAAACATCAAGCAGCAGAGACACTCAAACAGCTCATACCTGCAGGATCCCGGTGAAGAGAAGCAGAGACACCTGACATCTAGGCGGAGAACAAATCTCCAGCTGTGAGCTTTGAATGGCCAGAGGTAATAATCTGTAGTCTGTCCTGGAACAACATGATTGGACTGTCATGTTGTTGTTGTCATCAGTAAACGCTAAATGACGGCGGAGCATGAAGCTAAACAGTGTGCAGGGCAGCATCACTTTAAATGTCCCGCTGAACTGAACAGGTTGAGTGCAGTCACGTGAGGGTCGTCTTCCAAACAACTAGTCCCTAAATAATCTAAAACACACTAATTGGAAAAAGATCTGGCTATTACTCAAACGATATTTGATAACCAATAAAGTCAGAGAAATTTCTTTTGAAATAATTCAGAAATTGTATCCATCCAATCAAGGTCGGATTTATTTTTTTGTGGAAATTGAGGACAGTTCCTTCCCTTTCTATCTCTTTGTATGGTGTCATGTCATAGTGTCATATATATATATATCATGCTATACTTTTTAATCTGGCTTTTTAACTTTTTATTGTTATTATTATTTACTTTTGTTTTTTATTTTATTTTATTTTTATCTTTCCTTAATTTATTTTTACGTATTTTATCCAATTCATTTCTAACCCTATATTATTTAACAATTCCTAATCTCAATTATTTTAACACTTCTGAATCTTTGGATTAAAAAAATAAATAAAAACTTGAGTAAGAAAGTGCATTTCCACCACCAGGTGTCAGTATCAGCTCACAGTCAGTTCACTGAGAAAAGAACAAACCAGCAGGTTTAATAAGATTCAGCATTAAGACAAAAACATGGATTTAAGTATTGAATTGATTGTATTAACTGACTGCACTGCTCAGTGAAAAGAAAGAGCACCATTAACAGATTATAAAGACAGTGAGACTTGTCAGGACCGGCCTCATATCACGGTTAACCAGCATTAAGGTTTAATGCTTTCTGTTGTTTGTTTTAGTCGACTCCGGTGCCAGACGGGTGGGGTGAGCAGCAACACAATCAGCAGGAGAAAGTTTATTCAGTCAAAGGAAAAGTTGTTGGAGTTCAATGCTGTGATTGTCTGACTTCCTCACGCTTTTGGTTTTGTTTCATTCCACTCAACCGATATTAGTAACACGAAACATTTAAACACAAGCTTCTTGCAATTAGGTGTTTTAATAAAGGATTAAAAATCTATCATGAGTTCTCTGTTGAGTATTTTTGTTCCTGCTGTGAACATTTATATATGTTTGTCAGTCAGATCGTCTCACTGCACTGCAAACATGTTAAAACCTATGGTTAAAACACAGAAAATACTCTCGAAAAGATAAGCTATTTTTCAAAAAACAAGCTTAATAAATCTTGAAAATTTGAAGTGTTTTTTTTTTTTTTTTTTTACAATTTCCTGGAAGTTAACGGCATACAAATAATTGATAAATTATGTAATGATCTGAGTGCAAATAGGGCTTTTATTGTATTTTTAAATAAATATTTGTAGTAGTGATATTATTTAATTTATGCATCATTGTTATGTATATTTCCCTTATTATTATTATTATTATTAATAATAGTAATAATAATAATCATCATCATCATCATCATCACCATCATCATCTTTATTTATAGAGCACTTTTCAAATCATGTTACAAAGTGCAAGTTAAAAACAGACATAAAACAACAGATTAATTTCAGAGAATTACTCTATGAATGAATGATTTTTGTGCAATTAAAAGACAGTTCAAGGGAAGTTAAAATTCAGTTAAAATCAGGAAAGGCTCTCCGATAAAAATATGTTTTAAGAAGAGACTTAAAAGAGATCATTGACTCAGCCGGCCTGATTTCCTCCGGCTGGTTGTTCCAGAGCCTCAGGGCCCTCATTACTTCTATGTGTTAATTACAATATTTTAGTGCAATGTTTGTGTTGTGTTAAATGTTAAAAACAATTAGATGTTAAAAACAAAAACAGATTTAAAAAAAAAAAAAGGGTCAGGTGGCCTTTTTTGTTCAAACACCCCAGGCTTTCTGGAGCAAACAAATATTTATGTTTTTTCTCTAATATGTGAAGATTCATTGGACAAAACAACAGTTCAAATATTTGAGGGTAAATCCCCTCTGAGGCAACACAGAAAAACTTTACAAATCTATATTTAACACATTTTCTGAGCCATATAAGAGAAAGAAGCTTTAGCAATGTGTTCACCCCAATGTGTTCCCCATTTTGCAATAAATAGGAGACACAACATGGAAATCCAGTAACTGAAATATACTATAATATTAGTATTTGTGTCTTATTGCATAACACGGAACATGGAGTTAAATATCTGTTATTATCTCCTGTGTATACATGGTCATAAATCAATATGAACTAATGTTTGGATTAGACAAGATTTATCTTGCTAAAAAGATTAGACTTACAACATATAAATGATCCTAATTATAAAAATAAAGTAGTGTCTACCCAATGCCTGCAGGTACGCTCTGTTGCACAACTAACACACTTACAATGATATTTATAATAGCTACAAAGTCTGTTTGTTTCATTTCTTAATAGTTAGTCAATGTCTCAGGATAGAAAATAGCCTAACATTTCTGTGGCTTCTCTTTGGTGTTACAATTAAGTGGCAATAATTAGAAAGCTCAACCCCCCACTGTGAGGGAGTTCGGATTTCAGTTTCATTTCAATGCACTGCTGCCATCAGTGCTGGATCAAAATATATCATGTCATGTGCACTCCAGCTGTCTCATCTTGTCCTCTAGTAGCTAATAAACAAGATTGAGGACTTAGGGATGTATATTATAATACATGCAAGTGGATGAAATATCAGCAACACATTTATGAGGACTTAAACAGTGGGGTTGTATGAGGTACCTGTCCATAGTTTGTGTATCAACCTGCAGGAGATGGTGGTCGACATGCACTGTAACTGCAAGCAGAAGCAGTATAACAATAAATAATGTTAGTTAATTTAATAAGTTCATCATAATAAATAAAAAAATAAAAATATAAGTGAGTAATAAATATGTTAATACATTTAAGGAAATAAATAAATACTGAAGTTCATATTTGTAGAATTAATATTAAAGGTTATGGTAATAGCGAAACTATTGTTCGCCACTTTTAGGAGGGTTGTTTTGTTGACGTAGGCACATGCAGAAGAGCAAGAGTGACAGACAAAGGAGTTTTTCTATGTTTTGCAAGTTATTTTTGTTGTTTGTTTCCTGATGGTGTGGAGTTTCCATTTGTGCTTAATGTGTTTTAATGTAGTTTTCACAGCTCAATAAACGCCCGTAAACAGAATCCACTTTGAGCTCGTCGTTACATCACATATGCACAGAAACTAAGCAATGTACTGCTGTGGACAAGGGCAGCAGCTAAATGTATTTAAGCCACCAAAAAAGTTTAAGTTTGACATGAAGGGAACTGAAGATGTTTTCATGCTCTCTTCAAAGCAACCAGACTCTTTGAGAAAAACTTTTGAGAAAATGTTTTATCTTGCAGAATGTGGAAGTTGCTGGTCTGCTGCTGCATTGGTCGTTTACTTTGTTTGTGTTTTGTGTGACTTAAGTGCTTTAAACTGTTAGTTCAGATTCCACAAAGTCACACATTTACACACACACACACACACACACACACACACACACACACACAAAGAAAAAAAATCCAGGAAGTGGTATATCAGTAATTCACCTGTTCTGCAACGTAAAATGACAGTTTTTCTCAAAGGAGTCTGTTGGCTTTGAATAGATTATAAACATAGGTAATACACTGACGATGATTAAGTATTTAATACAACCCCACTTAAAAATAACTGATCTTTCTATTAAAAACTCATTAAACTGACACTAATTACATAGTTTTGAATGGAAAGTATTCAAAATCTTGTCATTTCATGCAGCAGCCTTCAGAGACCTGAAGCATTTGGCTTCTGAACATTTGACTGATATAACTTGAATGACATTAAACATGGGCCTTGAACTCACAACAGAAGACTTCAAGACAGCATGAAACAATTTGTAAAACTAAACCAGGGTTGAGGTGGAAAAGGGGCAAGGCCAATCCGATCAGAGCTGGCTCCGGCTCTCAAGAGACATCTGATGAGTCATAATTCTGACTGTGGGGTCAGATACAATATTGACAGCAAACACTGAGAGTATCAAAAGACTTGGCATGGCCTTAAAGGGTGTTGTTGATGGCACGTTATTACATGTGAGGGCAGAGACTCAAGATTAAAGGCGAGGTGCAGGAGATGGTGCCTGTGAAGGGAGTGAGTTTGATTTTATACTCATTTCTTTTGGCAACCTGCTATGGGAATAACTCTCAATGATATGATCACATAGCATATCCAGTTTAGGGGGTAAATGTTGCTGTTATATGATGCTGTTGTGTGATAAATGCTGTATTGTTCTGCAGAATTATAATAAGTAGATGATTAGGTCCCAATATCGGCCTCCAGACCACCACTAGGTTATTATCCCAAAGTTTTTCTCATGCAATATTTTCACCTATTGCATATGAATATTTCTGCATATACTGGGGTTACTAAACAGTGAATTGCATGGATTGGATATCACGGGAAAGCTGAGACTCTTATTGATTCAACAAGCCCAATTTTATGCATGTGTGATGATGTTAGTCCCTGTATTAGCCAGTTCATTGCAGAGCTTTCTTGAAACTTGTATAAAATGAGCTGTTGTGACCTCTAGGATAATCACAGCCTCATGAGACTTTAAAACCACAAACTAGAGACCTACAGCATTCAGAGGATGTATATATATGTCCTAGGTATATTGACAATAAGGGGGTTTCTCAGCAGTTTACAGAACAGAGGTGTTTGTCATCCAATTAGCCGAAAATACAGAAATTTCCCAAAGTCTTTGAAACTAAATCACAGCATGGATGCAATGCAATATTCTGGAGTGATTAACCATTTTTATCCCTTCTTGAATGTAAAAATATTGTCAAATTCAGCACCAAATGTGTGTGTACAAAATTGTATCAACTCAAACATTACTGCAACAAGTTAAGTGGGAGTTAACTTCAGAAAGCCAAACATTAATGTTCTGAACCCCTATACACCTTAATAGGTTTACTTAATTGATTAAGTCATTTTTATTTGAGATTTATGAACAAAACAACTTAACACATAGTGCTGAGCTGCAGCTCAAATTAATCTTCAGATCCCCAGCTCTTAGATGTTGACACCACATAAATGTGGCATTAATTGTTGACCTGCTATCTCCCCCTTAAAATCCACACCCAGTTGTTGATAACAGAGGGCAGAATGATAAGGGGTTAAAACAACCAAGGAGCTAATAGAAAAATGTCCAAAGTACAGGGAGAAGTTGTTGTGTTGCAGTTGTTGTGTACTTGGGTTTACTATACAGTTTATTCGTCAGTCTGTGCTGTTATTGTTATACATCAAACATAATATAAAATATCCATTAAATATGTCACCATCAGGGTTGTCAGCTGATATTTAAAGGGGTCTTTTAAGGAAAAAGGCAGGGAGCTAATAGATGTTTCTTGGCCTGTAAATCAGAGGAGCTTGAGCCATCCCTTTGTGTATTTGTCTGCACAAGCAGAGATTTACAAAGATTATATCTAACCTCCCTCCTCTGAGCCAGACCTGAGTTACAGAAACCTTTTGAGAGCAATAATCCTGAGCTGTTCAGTGCAGGTTTTTGCCGTGTAAAAATAGACAATGCAAGTCCCTGGAGAATGCGTGTTTTCCCATTCTAGTTAATGCTATCTGCCATCTGTTTTCAGGTATGTGCCCACCCATTGTAGACATGGGCAGCTTGCCGCCATGTGATCCACTACTGGGTTTAAAAGCTTATGGCCCACAGAGAAGGGCACAGTATACAATTCCCCATTGAGTGTAGTCTGAATCGCACATCGCACTATCTAGGTAAGTCTGTGTGCTCTTTTTGCATGTCTTTAAACAGTAAATGGCGATATGTAGTTAATATTTAGCATTAATATATCACCTCAGGCTGTTATTAATGCAACTCCTTTAATTTGGACTTGTGTGCAGGTGCTGCATCCTAAACATGTCAGACACAGAAGATGCCACGCACGAGTGAGTAAACGGCTCATTTCTGCAGGATAGACAGTGATGATAAACAACAGATGGAATCAATTGTAACAAAAATATTTTTGCTGTGTTTTTTTCTTCTTGTTTCAGGGGAAAACGTAAGTCAATCATGTCAGTTTGAGATAAATCTTCACATTTGGAGTTAATAGGCTGCAGATTCAGCTGCTTGTTGTCAGTAAGACATTCTTACCGACTTGCTGGATGCGACACAGCTGCATCACGTGAAAAACAAATGCATGAATATTGTGATTATTCTGCATGCATGCATATCAGAAATGCATTTATGTCCATGTTTTGTGAAGTACACTGCCATAACCTTTGCTCTTTACCTCTCTTCCACTCGTAAGTACGGTGTGAAGGAGACGAGGATATTGTTGGTATGTATGTCAATACAAACAATATCTATGAAAACAATATTTGCTTTTTAAACATAAAAGAGGCTGGTTGTATCATTTTCTGCTACTCTGTTCCCCTGCTTTACACACTTGAGCCTTGCATTTAAAGTTACTTAACACGCTGCATCTGCTAAGCTGCTGGCTTCACCATACAGCATACTGTATTTTTGGCGTGTTGGTGCCACTGTAGAAGCAGCTGCTCTTTCCGAGCTCCTCTGCCAGATTGACCTTTGTCCTCTCTGTCTGTGGCTGGAGACAGTTCACCTTGTGTAAACATCCCCAGTGGATCTGTCCTTTCAATTGTAATGGTGCACTGGGTCGCCATCAAAGAGGGATAAAAGGCCGTACCTCTATTTCTGTCTCCTTTGTGAGGCTGTCCATGTGGGCCACTGTACAAGCCCGGCCGTCCCTGAAACTAAGCGGCACCTGTCCCCGCTCTATGCAGAGCAGAGTCGCTGCTGGAGAGCAATGTAGGTCAGCTTATGTTCTCAATAGAAGACCTTGGGGAAGACTGCGGCACAAGCACAATACCCACTTTCATTTTTATGACCGTTGGAGGTACTCTAAATGCAGGTTGGCTTACCTTCTTTGCAGTGGAAAGAGGTTGAGTTACCCCCTAAATGCCTGCAGTCACTTTTTTCTCACAGAGGCCCAATGAGCCGAGAAATGCCTGGAACAAAAAAACACAGCACTTTAACATCTTTGGAAGAGTGCAAGAGCTACATCAAACTGTGGGAAAGCTGTTAATAATAAGTTCTGTACTTCATAAGTGTACTTTTATTACTTTTTTCTGCAGAGTTAAATCTGAAAAAGTAATATTTAATAAGAGCTTAATATCCTCCCCTGCATAGCTAGAGAATCCCTTAGTTAAAGGTTAAAATGACACTTGCAGATATATATATAAGAAAAAGAATAAAAGAAAATGCTATCTACGGATGTTTTTCAATTCAAATATTGTCTGGGGTTTGAAGGCACTGTCAAAAATACACACTGAAATATATCTAAGTGCTGTATGAGATTTTCACATTGATTGCTTGTTAACTCTACATGCTTGCTTTGCACAGAAGAGGAGGAGATGGTGGAGGAGGAAGAGGTAGAAGAGGAGGTGGAGGAGGAGGAAGAGGTGGAGGAGGTGGAGGAGGAGGTAGTAGAGGAGGAGCAGGAGGAGGAGGAAGAGGAGAAGGTAGAAGGTAGTATTGCTTATGCTAACATCTGTTTGCATGCCATCTGTAAATAGATGTGACTCCTAACACACTTTCGGCCACCATGTAGTCTAATGACAGTTATTATTAGTGCACATGTACAAATTAAATTGTTTTTGTTACTGTTCAAGGAAAGCCATGTTTCTCCCAAACTTCCAAAAACTGTTCAAGAGCTGAGAAAAAAACTTTTTTTTCTTCCAATAATCAAATAATGACTCGGTTTGGCTACGTACATACACATCGTCCAAATTACCAGGAGATACATGGTTTTCACTGGACAATGATGATATACGTATAAGTATAAGTATGGCAGTATAATGTGAAACTGTCTGGATGTCATACTATATATGGAAAATGTTTGGGCACACTGTACATACGCAATAGCTCCGAAACGCATTGCAGTTCTTTAGGTTGTGAGATTTCTATTCAAGCTAACGCAGTAAATATGTAATCCACACACAACCATAGACAACTAATAAATTATGTTAATAAATAAGCTAAGGAAACACAAAAGGGGCATGGGACAGTAGGAGGGACAAGTTACAATAAGAACCATAAAATAAAAAACATCCAAAAACCATATAAAACAAGGAGGAATAATGGAATGACACTAAAATATTGGTCACTTAAAATGTGTGAGGTCTTTTTCTTTTTCAGAAGCAAAAAAAAATAATACTTAGAGCAAGGCTGTAGTTGTGGTGACTAAATCTAACCAACTCTCCGACCATTTCACAACAGTTCGGCTGTGGCTCAGTTGGTAGAGTGGTTGCATACTGAACGGAAGATTGGTGGTTCAATCTCTGACCACAGCAGCCTACATGTCGCAGTGTCCTTGACTTAGATACTGAAGCACAAATTGCTCCCAATGGTGCGTTCATGGGTGTGTGAATGAACTCCCAATGGTGGCAGGCCTCGGCCACCAGTATGAATGTGTGTGTAAACAGGTGAATGAGCGTACACTGAAAAAAATCGGTGTGACATTTACTTAAAAAAAGCTAGGCAAGTTTTTCCACACAGAAAGTGTTTGTAATCTTTACTCAGGCTGTTTCTAAGTAATATTTATTTAATAGAACCACTTATTTTTTTATGACAATACAAAAGTAAATTGCAGATTCACTGATGTCCCTCAATTACATATTAATTGGAAATATCAGCTAATTAAGCCAGTGAACTGGTTTAGTGAATATTACTTGGAACAAATGATTCAATTTACATACAAAACTGAGGACACATAGTAACAAACAATCACTAAGTAATGCACTACATGAAAAACTGCTATTTTAAAGTAAAATAAAAGCACTGATTTGATTTCGTATTTTTGTAGAATTTATATAGATGATTGAAATAATAATTACAGGGCCAAAAAATATTTTTTTCAGTGTAGTGTGTAGTCTAAAGCGCTTTGGATAAAAGCGCTATACACTGTAATAAATGATTCTGTAGTAATTTCATTTTAGTTTATATATTCGATAAAATGTATTAAATATAAATGTGTCCTTGATTTTGAGGCAGTTGTTTAAGTAACTTTAATGTAAAAATGTTTGAGATAGAATCTACTCATTTTGATCACATTAAATATAATCTTTATGTGTATGTAATTCTAAATCAAGAGAATTTTGAATGAATCCAACACAATAGAATTAGTCAGTTTTTAATTGACAGGCACTTCCTGTTAAGTTGTTATTAACTGAACTTGTAACGTAGTTAGATTTAATTAATAATGTCGGTGCAATCTGTTGCCTCAATTTTATTGAGTAGCTATTGTTTATCTTTTTTTACAGTGTATAAATACACTCCATTTACCATTTTAACATTAACCACTAGTTTAACGGTATGTTTATGTACTTGAATGCTTGGAACTTCAGGCTCAGGTAGAGACGTGATTCAGGAAACGCTCCTGTGGATTAAATGGGAACAGTACGAAGAACAGCTGACCAGTGTTGGTATGTGTTGGAGGACAGGGGCGTGTCTAGAGGGCTGGCACCAGCCTCCCCTGAAATATGATTGGTGCCCTCTGTGCCACCTCACTGAAGACATTGTAGACAAAGAAGTATTGACTCTCTCTGTGTCTTATGTTATTGACCTCTACCTGTGTTACCGGGGCGTGGACACACACACACGTGTTATCTGTGATGATAATCTAAAACACCTGCTAGAACATGCTAGAAACCGTCAGACAGAAAACACACCTGCATTCCTCTGCGGATTAGTCCGTCAGCAGGGACAGGAGATGGTCAGCTATGTGGAGGTTATTCCAGCTCCATCATTATTGACAGCTACTTTTAAATTAGAGACGAGCTGGAGGGCCGTGTGTGTCAGTCAATATTGACACATGATTTATTTGTATAATGACCTGCTGAACCAGAAAGGCCTTGCTTTACTTTATGTCAAAGTAAAATAAAGACTTTTGTAAATATATAGATGTTTATACATATATTGTATCTACAACATATATAACTTGTACATTTACATGAGTTTAAGACAATAAGAGAAATAAAAGAGTTATAAACATCTGTCAACCCAAAGATACTGGCCAATAATATTCACTTTAATCAAATTTAATACCACTGGCAGAATGTAAGTAAATACTTAAGTACACATACAAGGTACTCGTTCATTACTTGATGCCACTATTACTTTACTACAATTCAGAAGAAGATATTGAACTTCTGCACAACTTTTTTTACTTGTTTTAAAATGTGACGGCAATGTCGATTATGTTTTGTAGGTAAAGTATATTACATTAACAGTATATAAAATATCTTATCTAAATGAGCTCCGCCCTAACCAACTACAGCAGTAAAATGATAACTATCCCTGAATGCCTCAGTAATAATTATACAATAATACAATATATAATATCAAAATACAACAAATAAGGTGATTTTTCAGCATTATGAGTACTTTTATTATTTTGGCGGAAACCATGCACTTAAATAATACAGGACTTTAACTTATTTAAGAGTATTTTCAGTGTGGTATTGGTATTTTTTCTAAAGTAACGTGAGTATTTCTGCTTAAAGCTCATTCTCTGAGAATGACCTTTAATGACCCTGTCCATCAGTATTATAATTATTTACATTTCCGTGTGAACTGAACACTCAGTGTTGACTTTGCTCTGACCCTGTCATCTTTCAACAGATGCTGGAGAGGAAAATGACGGAGGTACGGGCAGTTTATTTAGAAAGTACAATGGCTCAGTGTGTGCAACTGAGGAAAAATGTTGCTCTGCAGGGTTCTTTAATGCATGAAGTATTTCTCTTTTTTTAATAAGTAATAAGTCTCATAAAGTAAAGATTTTACTTTTTCTCTTTTGTTATGGGTACGCAGAAGAGGCAAGGCGAAAATCAAAGTAAGAACAGAGTTTAAAATATATTCATATAATTTAAATTGAAACAATTATCCATGGGAGATGAAAAGATTTTTTATTTTTATCTTCCTCCTCAGGCCTGGTTTCGTGCCCGGCTTGGCAGCTCCTAAAATCCCAGATGGAGAAAAAGTGGACTTTGATGTGAGTTCATCTCAGGACTGATCAAAGTTGCACCTGCAAGCTGTCTTTTATTTTGGTTTTTGGATGAACTCATATTTCAACTTCTTTCTTTGATTTCAAGGATATTCATCGAAAACGAATGGAGAAGGACATGACTGAGCTGCACACTCTGATCGACGCTCACTTTGAGAAGCGTAAGAAGGAGGAAGAGGAGCTGCTCAGCCTCACGGATCGCATTGTATGTTCACGTATCACACTTCTTCTGCAATATATCACACGTTTAGTCACCAAATTCTATAAATAGGTGTTGTCTTTTGGTCACCTTTTAAGTGTTTGGTCTGTAAAGTGGATTTTATTTCCTACTTCAGGAGACACGCAGGTCAGAGAGAGCAGAGCAGATGAAGATTAGGGCAGAGAGAGAAAAAGAACGCCAGAACAAACTCGCTGTAAGTATACAATATATTATATTTGGTTGGCCTATGAGTTTTACTTAAGCCCCTTTCCCACAAGCGGTCTATCCCTGATCCTGTATGATGTTATGTGTATATGGAAGCAAGGATTGAAAAATCTGAACTGCCAAAATGCAGACAACATAACTTTCACATGGAGCATGCAAACCAATTATAACAGTGGCTGGCAGCATATTTAAATCTGACTCAAGCAAAAACACTTCTTACATCCCAAATGTGGTGAATAATAACAACAAGATCTCCAACCTAAACGACAGAATAGACTGTTTGGTCTCCCTCACAGGAGTGCCTTCAAAAGTACATGTTTAGGCATGACAAAAGATACTTAAAAAAGTAAAACAAATGGATGTAACTTCCCGAAAGGTAAGGTGTGACATAAGGGAGTTAAGTTACATAACTTAAAATAACAACATTTCTGGTTTCACACAGGACATGAACTCTGAGGTGAAAAAGCCCTGTTTGTTTGATTGTTTGTTTGTTTCTCCTCTTCCGCTCTGCCAAACTGGACTTTGTCTTTCTTTATACTACGCATCCTCACTTCCAACTTAGTCTTTCATAATTACTAAAGCCACTAGACAGCATCCCTAACTACAAAATACATATGGGACATTTAAAGCTCATTTCTGAGAGTGAAACAGTCAAATCAATAGCTGTGCCTGAAATGTTATCCCAGGAACATACCAGTTACTATGTGTAAAAAAGAGGCTTTAAAATCAATTAAACTAAGTTCAGACACTGTCACTAATCAAAATGATGTAAATAAATTGATGAAAAGGTACCATAATATTTTCCACCAGGAAGAGAAAGCAAGAAAAGAAGAAGGAGAGGCGAAGAAGAAAGCAGATGATGATGCAAGGAAGAAGCTGATTCTGTCCAACCTGAGTTTCACTGGATACCAGGCAAAATTTTAATTTAGTTATAAAATATCATAAGGCACACAAACATCCTGTTTTTATGTTGGCTTACACATCACCACATGTGCCCTCTTTCTAACCAGCAGACACAACCTGGCGCAAAAAAACAAACGGAAAGAGAAAAGAAGAAGAAGATCCTTAGCGAACGACGCAAAGAGTTAAATGTTGATCACATGAGAGAAACAGAACTCAGGTAAAATAAAAAAACTCAGAGACAACAACGAAAATTAAATTAATCCAAGTAATTCCCATGATCAATCTCCTTCTTTCCTATACGGATGCAGGGAAAAAGCAAAGGAACTGTCGGACTGGTTGCGCCAGCTGGAGGCCGAGAAATTTGAACTTCAGTCTACGCACACTAAGCAAAAGTATGAGGTAAGATGTCCATGAATTCTTGTGGTGCGTAGGCAGCCTGTTGGTTACTCCAGACCTTTAGTCCGCTTTTTTCTTTACTTTTTCAAAGTAGCTTTCTGAAGCCTACTTTTTACTCTTTAGAATATTTCCACACTTGAGTTCTGTAACAAAAGTAAGTAAAAGTAGTCCCCCCCGGGGATTAAGAAAGTACTTCTGATTTGGATTCTGATTTATGTGAATTGACTACCTCACTTTTTGTTTCTGGGACGAGCGCCAAAAGATAAACAGACCATGACAAAATGATTTATGACAACATAAACGACAGAGTCAAATATGTCACTCACACACGTCGTTGGCCTTGTGGTGAAGTGTGAAAAAGTGAGTACGTTAATATAAATATAAAAGACTAATATAGGCTACTACACGATAAAATCAGTGAGTAGAGAAAAAGAGCTCAGCTACATTTTGAGACTTGTTAGCCAAATAATTTAATTCTTAGCCCCCCTAAATGTACACTGAACAAATTGACTTGTAAAATGAATTAATCTACAATTAAACTTGTGAAAATATGTGGTTTTAATGTAGCGTAACCATATCAAATAGCAGGAATATCAGTAGAGTGAGAAGTTGACTTCGACTCTCTTAAGCTAGGCTAGTTCAGCAGGATTAGCTAGTTTAGCAAGTGTTAGCATACTTTTATTCCCTTTATCATGAAGTAAACTGAACTCATGTATGCAGTATGCCAAACTGAGTTACTAACATGTGAGATCATCAAAATAGTTTCTTAATTATTGGGAACAATTTGGCAAAGGTATTGGCTTCAGCTAACTTTAGCTGTGGCTAATCTGCCAGGTAGCCTACAGAGCCAAACCTACTGCAAGTTTCATATTTAAAATGATAATTTTAAAAATGGTAATACAAATTAAAAAAGTCAAAACTAATATGCGGTTTTAATAAAGCGTCACCACATCAGATAGCAGGAATTTCAGTTGAGTGAGCAGTTGAGACTGCAGTTACTGCTACTGTCTAAAGCTAGGCTTTTTTTAAGCCAGACTAGCTAGTTTAGCATGCTTTTATTTCCATGATGTTGTTTAACTACTGAATTCATGTTTTTGGTATACCAAACTGAGGTACTAACATGTAAGATCATAACAATGGTTTATTAGTTATAGGACACAGGTTGGAAAAGGTATTGGTTTCAGCTAATGCTAACTGTGGCTAACCTGGTAACTTTAAGATTTAAGATAACTTCTTAAATGGTAACACAAATTTAAAAAGTAAAATTCTGACTTTACTGCATAAAGTCAGAATAAATAAATAAATAAATAAATAAATACTGCATTTTGGCTTCAGTAGATGTCAATAAAGTTTTAATCACGTTTTCGCAGGTCACTGTGCTGAGAAACCGAGTCAGTGATCATCAGAAAGTGTAAGTATTATGTTATGGATGCTCACATCACACTGCACGTGTTATAGTTTTATTCAGTGCCTTTTAACACATGTAGCTACTGCATGAAGTAGTACTTAAGTCTTAAATAACTGCATATTTTGTCTTTACTGTGACCAAATATCACTTGTGTATTGTTTGAAAGTAATTGAGTGTATTTACTGAAGTGATGTGCTTAATTACTACAATTTACTTAAAATGTACTTGAGCATTTCAATTTTCTGCTGCTCAACCCCAATACATTACAGAGATAAGTATTGTAGCCTACCTTTTACTCAATATATGTATTTGATATTTTTAGTTGGCCTACTAGTTATTTGCAGATTTATATGAGATAATAATAACAGATTATATTCAACAAATTAATTGTGATATTATTGATGTGTATCAATATTGATCCCAGCAACCCAACAGTATATGAAGTTTTATATATATATATATATATATATATATATATATATATATATATATATAAAGTAAAATTAGCCCTACAATTACTTGCTTAAATAAATGATGAACACATTCATGCATCAATAATAATAATCCAATAATATAAAACACATTACATTGAAATGAGCCATTCCACTCAATAAGTAACTTTTGTAACTAAGTATATTTTGTTGATACTTTTGTTCTCTTACTTATGTAAAATTTTAAATGTAGGACTGTGTAGCAGAGTGTTTCAGCTGCTTTCAACTTAGAAATCTGAGTACTTATACTGCTTCTTATAATAATTTGGTAACCTAATTTATAATCTTTATGTGTTATGTAAAACAAAAGAAAACTAGATCTTCCATTAAGTCAGGAATAAATTCAAAATGCAAAATCATAAAGTTGATTCCAAAAGTAACATTCAAGTTAGCAATAATCAGTGATTCCCTGCAGACTTTGTTAGTCTGCCCTGATGTAAACGTTCACCTCGTGACCTCTTTGAGTTTCCACCTCCTCTTGTTTCAACTTCCCCTCGGCCTCTCTCGCTGCACTGATCTCACTTTGTTTGAAGCGGCGTCAGTTGCAGCTGTTTGTGTCAGCCGCCCAAAAGCAGGACTAAAGTTTCTAAACAGGAACGGGGAAACACAAAGGGACGAGCACATGAGAGTCGTTTCAACAAAGGGAGAGCTGGGGAATCTGAATAACATTTAGACGGGGCTGTAACGGAGACACAACAGCTGAGAGATCTCATAACCGCAATGTGATTTTATCTGTTTTATTACAATAACACAGTGACCTGGTCCTGCTGCCAACTAAACCATGTGGATCCTTCGTCCTGATCTCATGTTTGAGACTAAACAAAACTTTGACAAGCTCATAGTTTTCCTGCAGAACACACTGACTTTGCAAACCACACTGTAAAAAAATAAAAAGTTTATGATTAATTATTTTATTATATAATTTATTTTATGAATATGACTATATGAAGTGCGAAAGCCATAAAAACAGTCATTTACTTTTCGGAAAACTGAAATCTGTAAAGTCTTATTATATTTAGGTTTAGATTTTTACGTTCAATTGCTTAATGCTCTTGATTGTTAAATTACGAATTCTATGAATTTCATGTTAAAAAAATACTAATACTAATAATAAATAAATACACATCATATTACTGAATGTAAAATTAAGGAAACTTGCTGAAATTTAATGTAAAAAAAAACAAATTGTAAAAAACAAACAAAAAAAGTGAAAGAAAGACAAAAAAAAAGTCCGGCTGACAACACAATGTCAGTTTTTGTCACAGTTTCAAGTAAAATTGAAAAATTTATATATTCATAGTAGGGCTTCCACAAAATCAGATTTACACAATACCAATATTTTAATGCTATCTATACAACAATTTAAAAATAGAATTAAAATAATGCTATAAGTAAATAATGCCAGGCCCCTATTGTAAATAAGAATTTATGTTTAATGTCTTGCCTGGTTAAATAAAGGTTGAATACGCTCACCTTTAAGCTTGTTCACTGTGTCTCTTTTTTGACAAGTGAATGCCAAAAAAAAGAAAGCCAAAAAAAACCCCAAAATGATTAAAGAGGCACTTATAACTTAAAAAATATATTATTATATGTGTTTTATTAACATATCAGCAGTCGGTTATCGTCAGTACCTTTATATCATGTCACCCCTGATTCATGGGGAAGCTGCAGGGGTCGGGTACTTCGGTAGCAACAGCAGATAAAGATAGCAGTCAACTATTTGGTGGCAAATCCCCTTACAACAGCAGACAGCTATGACAAGCTCTCAGTACAGTATCTGAGGCCAGCAGCAGCTTTTTGTGGAGCAGAAGTTCCCAACCAGGGGGGACGAGACCCCACCAGGGAGTCACAAGATCATTATTTGGGTAAAACATACATACAACAAACATACAACAACAAATGCAATGTTGTTCTTTTTTCTGAAACCTTTGGTATTTTTCTTAAGTTAAGTCTAATTCCACCTCTTTGTGCCATTAAATAATGAAAATTACCATCTGAGAAAGAAAAATCGCACTTTGATTGAGCATCTCACATGTTACTGACATGCACGTTGTTGTGAGGCTATAAGTTGATATTGCTTTGTGTTAAAAAGATTTAGTTCGTCTGCTTTGGAGATATGAACTAAATTGGGAGCAGACTTCACATTGACCTGATTTTCTGGATGCCTGATTAAACTTATTCAGGCCTGCAGCTGTTCATGCATGTGCAAGAAATCATGCATGCAATAATTTAAGAAATGACTACTGCCTGAAGGATAAAAATCATGTTTGGTTTAAATGTAAAATAGAAACATTGTTGAAAATAGAAAGATGTACCTGCCAAAATACTTTGAAAACCATCTGTCTACTTTTTGAAAAATGTTCTGCTTCTCTTCAGTTTGTGCTAAAGATATAATATTTTTTCTTTTTCTTTTTACTGCTGTTTTTACTTCATGTGGTTAATAAAAATCGCAACATCTAATGGCCAAATTCTGCACTATGAGCATAAATGGTTGCAAATTAAATGTTAAAGAACAATAAATCCAAAAGGTTAAGATTGTTCGGGTTGTTTGTGGTCTCATATAATGCTAACCTGATGTCTGAAATGACCTTTCTGTGAGAAGAATTTCCCTAAAATAATTTAAATGTCAAATGCAGCTGCAGACAGTGACTTATTTGCATCAGAAGAATACATTCAGTCTTGGGAAGGGATTTAACAAGGATACTGTATCGAGGATCCCTGCTGACTTTCACCTTATTCTCAGTTCAAAGGGCAGAAGAAGCAAGCGTGGCCTCAGGAAGTAACGTGACGTCATTGGAGAGAAACTGGCAACACCTGACATCTATTGAGAGTAACATCATCCACCTACTAATGTTATCTAAATACTTGAACATGCAAGAACAGAAATGATAAATGCTCTTAAATATGATCTGTGAAATAAGGTGCATGCCGAGTTCACCTGCAGGAACGACGCCGTGTAGTTGTAGTAGACTGATGTGTTACAGCTTGTGTTTAGTTAATCTGACAGGTGTGTAACTCTGAAAGCATGTGACTTTTTCATTGAAGATTTTCATTGTGATCCAACATCCTGCCACGAAATCAAGTTTATTATAAGTATTATTATTATTATTATTATTCAGGGTACTAAAAGTGAAGCGGAGACTAATTAATTGGTTCTTGTGTGTATGATTTTGTCGTTGCAATGAATAAAAAAGAGAATCTTTCTTTAAAAAAAAAACAGAAGTGATGACTTTTTTTTCTTATTGCTTTGAAGTCTTTGGTTTCGATCTCTTGTGGGAACTTTAAGATGAACAGCAACTTCATAGTAATTATAAGAAGCCACTCCTTCTTTAATAAGGTCATACTGTCTTTGCCAAATCCAGGCAGCCTTGATGTGTGCCACACGGTATTACTGGTCCTCTATAAATGACCACATATGAGCACATCAATCTATCAGTGTAAAATGGAACAATTACGAGGCCTCGTTAAAAGTAAATCCTGTTTGCTTTCGCCAATGACCCGTGAACTTGCTCGTGGCTGCTGCGTGGATTACGTGGCCCGAACTGTGGAGTGCCATAGTTCAAATCTGGTCAACGGTTACATAATGCAACAACAGCTGCAGTGTCTGGCGTGGAGAGCTTCTTCATAAGCTTCAGAAAATAAATTATCAGGGTGGAGTAAACAGAATTTTGAAAGACGTGGCGCTGATCTGCCCAGAAGCATTTTCAAGTCTGCAGCCAAAAGCTAGAGGGGTGTGACGAGGTGTGAACGAGGTCCAACAAAACTCTTTATGCTGTGTCAGTGACTGTGACAAATGGCTGACAATTCATTTGATTACAGAAGAGTTAGTACCTGTCAGCTTTATTTATTTAAACTTTTGGGACATTACAAATATTCCAAGATCACACACACATACATATAAAAACAGCTGCATACAAGTCTTTACTAAATGTAAACACAAATCACTGCTTAAGATAGTATCACTGTTGTTATAGCAATGAACTCATGAACATATCTCTGTTACATATGTTGTTCTTACAGCATTGCATCATATTAAAACAGTAACCTCAGTGCATGATACAATTTTAAAGGTGAACTTGTGTATTGTTTTTAACCTGTGTTCTATTTTAGTCGTTGATTTTTGAAGTTGCAGTTATGAGTGGATTTTACATTTCAAGGTAGTCTGCAAAACCTCTGGCCATTGATGTATAAAGAGAACCGAATACAGTGTTGGAGGTGTGGGCCTGTTCATTCCTATGAAAGTTGCTCAAAGTTTGACTTTTGTGCATGAAAAAATACGAGGATCTTCTATGGTTCTTCTGCATCTATGGGTCCATGAAGAAGCACACTAGAAACTTCCACTGGCCGAGCTGACTGCTTCCTTTTTGGCGCTCCTCTTTCTTGAACAGGAGTAGAATGATTTAATCTTCTAGACTTTCCAAATGTTATTGGACCGAATCAATCAAATTCTGAGAGTAAAAAGAGTAATTTTGCAGGGGTTTGAAAAATGTATCTGCACATTTATGGACATCTCTTTCTGATCTCTTTAGGTAAAAGTCTCTCTGGGTCAAATAGCATCAAGTCGCAGCCTGTTTGTATACTGTCCAATACTGGACTCATTTTACAACTCCCCATTAATCACTTAGACAATAGCATCCAGGTTAAAAAAAATACAGAGGTTTGCCTTTAACCCTTATGTTATTATGTATTAAAGCAAGCACATGGTGGCATATTACAGGCACAGGCCCCAAATTTATATCAAAAGACATTTGAGTGCAAAACTAGAACAGCATCTTAACCTTCACCTTTTTTGTCCTACAAAGGAACAGTAACCTTACAGCATTTACAAGGCTATTGTATTTAAATGTGAGCATTATGTGGATACATGCATCAAAAGCATCTGTAAGTCTTTGTGAAATGAGAAAGGATGCTGCAGATGTGCAGACGACTTGCCGGCGAGTTACTTTGGTAAACGACTGTCGCATTAATCCACAACTTGAGCCGACTTGTGTGCCGCCGTGGTGATGTCATTCACAAACGAGGACTTGGGCATCCCTTTCTGCAGGACAAAGTGTGAAATAGGAATCAGAGCAACACCTCAGTAACAGCACCGACCTTTCAGGAAGTGTCATCAATAATTTATCGATAATTTGATTCAGTTGAAAGATGAGTTGTAATGCATCATGTTGATGAGCTGTCATACATATAAAAACAATGCTCTGCCCATGTTCCCTCGAACCTGAGCTACAGGTTTATTCAACAGAATCACTTCAGTGTCTTAGTCAAACCAACCACTTCCTGAGAACACTGCCTAATCCAAACTTTCCCTCTGTTTCTCACAAATACCTGAGAAAGGCGTGGACACTTGATTCAAAGGGAGGAAACAGAGAGGACACACCCAAACACTGACAGATTTTGGCACTGAGGGTTAAGTTTCAACTCACCTTTTTCAGATGGCTTTGCAATTCTTTATCTGACCACATTTTGTAGAGAAGCATGGCTGCAGCTTTGCTGGATTTGGGGAAATATCTTAACAGAGAGAAAACGGTTGTTAAACATCAGTTTGAACTTGTTGGTAATCCCTGGTGAGTCATAGGTATTCCCCATTTCTTAAGTAACCGCGTCTATTTTTATAAGTACATATGTAAGGCACATTCTGTCTTTCTCTCTCTCTCTCTGCCTGCATGTAATCTTACCCGTCCTGGCTGAGCTCTTTCAGTGAACGAATCAGGTTGCCGTTTAACAGGTGCTTGCCCATGTCAGGATCCTTCATTAGCAGGCAGCTGGATGTCTGGCAGGCCATGGCCAGCGTGTCATCAGACTCGTTTCCTTCCTTGGTGCCTGCGCTGAGGATGGCCAGCAGGTCTGGGAGGGCTTTACGAGCTTCAGTAACAAGGCAAACACAAGTAACAGGCTCTTTAACACCAGCAAACACTTGTATAAGCACAAGTGGTTGTTTAAGATTATGGATCTGACATTTACTTCCTACACACTTGCTTCGTCATATTTCTGTAACATTTCTACATTAGAACGTTAAAAAGAATAAAACAGATGTTATTTAAAATGTTCCCAACACTTTATAAAACAGAAATCTGTAAATGTTTTATCAAGGACATGCTATAAGTCTGTCGCCGGTCAATCCTCTTTGCATGTGTCAGCGGTGTAGCTGTCTGGCAGAAGTTATATAAAAAAGACTTTTTATCCAGTTTTAAACCACATTTTTATGTCTTTATCTTTATACTTTAACTTAATGAAGTATTGTAGTGAACAGATCTTAAGTTATCAGACCATCAAGCTGATCAAACGTTGGCAGCAGCTCAGCTAACATGGAGTCCTCCACCAGCATGCAGAACAGCATCAGAAAACACTGATTGTTAAGGTGAAACTGCTTTATTCAGAGGTGTTTTTATTCAGAAACCTTCTGAATGTCTGGATCTTAAGGTATGATAGAAACAACTTGAGCAAATTTTAGCAGCAGCTCTCTCTCTTAAAGTGCGGAAGAACATCAAAGAAACACAGATTTTTAGGGTGGAAATGATTTATTCAGTATTTTTACCTGCTTTAACCCTTTGATGCACAACATATTGACCCCCCTTCTAATGCACAACATGGGTCAAAAATTACCCTCATTCATTTCCTTCATGTTATTTAACGCTGCTGTGTGTTTCTCTGCTCTATCTTTTGATATCAACTTATTTTATGATTGAATATTCCAAGTTTTCTTTAAATTTCTTCTTTTTGATAACAGCAGATCATCATTTCCATTTTACCTCTCATATTTTATGAAGAAAAAAAGTTTTTGTGTTATTACATAGCTAACTACTTGGCTAAGTAGCTTGCTAAGTATTTAGCTAAGTAGCTTGCTAAGCTAGCCACTTAGCCAAGAAGTTAGCTAATGGTTAGCTTAGCAAGCTACTTAGCTAAAAAAATGGATATGGGTCATTTTTGACCCATGTTGTGCATTAGAAGAGTAGTGACATAAAAAGGGATTTTATTAAAAAATTAATAAAGGAAAACATAAAATTATGATGTATGATGATCAAAAACAAAGTAATTGAGGAAAACCTGGAATACGGAATAATATGGAATAATATAATGATGAATATAACTTATTGCAAAGATATAGAACATAAAAACTCTGTCGGGTCACTTAGACCCATGTTGTGCATCAAAGGGTTAATCACCGGGTTTGTTTTGGAGACGGTGAGAGCTCTACATAATTCGTCTCCCATTAAAAACCTCCTGAACATGAAACTCTGAAGTCATCCTAACTGGGTGAAACTGACTTCAATGACAACATTGCTATGTCTTTTGTTATTGTCTGGATTTGGATTGAGAGACCTCTAGCAGCAGATAATTACATATTGCACGTCTAAAGGAAGCAGCTTTGGTTCTGAGTCTTACCTATGGTATTTTGCAGGTTTGGATTCCTGCTCAGGTTTCCAAGCAAAGCCACTGCGTTCCTCTGAATGTTGACTTTTTTTGATTTTAAAAGGGGAGTGATGACTTGCAGGCCATTAAGTTTCTGCACAATAGTCTGGCTCATTACACTGGAGACCTGTGAATACAGAAAACCATATAAACTCTTTTTTATGCACACATAAAGCACACAAGCTTTTCTGCTAGAAAAATACTGTGATAAATTAAAGGTTTCCCAAACTATTCCTGTATTAGCTACAACAGCACAGATACAAATCAAAAAGCATGACTGATTTTCTTACAATGCCTTCATTTGTGGTGAGGTTCTGCAGCGCTCCACAACAGGCTTCCTGTGTTTCTTCTCGCTGGCTGGTGCTGAGCACAGACAGGTAATTCTGCAGAGTGCTGGAGTGCAACAGCCGCCCGGCCCCATTAGGCTGTGGATCCTCCACGACAGGGAAGTCAAAGTTGCGCTGAACAAGAAAGATGGCAGTGTGTAGATTCAAAGCATGCACTTTTTAAAGAACTGTAGAATTGCAGTGTATGATTTTTTAGACACATAAGACCCTAAATGATTTCCTAAAACAGTGTGTCAGGCTACTCGATGCAAACATGCAACACATAGTAAAACCTTCAGGAATCAGAGCACAAAGTCTCACACTGTTACTCAAATCGTTTGAAAAGCATGACTGTAATTATCAGGATAATTAATGAATTCACACTGAGAGAGGATTAAGGACAGACAGCCACTGACAGATACTGTCTAGACAAACTGACAGGCACTTGTCTGCAGTGTCAACAAGTTTCCCTAATGTGTTGTCATAGATAAGAGTATGCTTTTGGCTCTGGTTTATATCTGGCCGCCCTCTTCTCACCTCCACTTCTGATGACTTGCTCTGGGGACTGAAGCAGCCGATGGGGCCCGTTTCGCTCTGGCTCTGGCCCCTGTTGACTGTCCTAGCCAACGCTGTCATCCTGTTGAACAGAGCCGGAGCCTCGGCCTCCAGCTGGAACGTCAGGTTGTGAAGGATGCACACGCAGTTTTCTAAAGCCTGATTCAACAAGGTAGAACAGCACAGAACAAAAGGACACGTGAGACTGTGAGGCGAAAAAAGCAACACCTGTGTGAAAACTCAGTAGTAATATTGTGCAAGTTTAGATGCCTATTGTGCATTGGGATGTTTAGCCAAGGATTAGGAAATAAAAATATTAAATATCACAGAAATAAGTAACATTAAATTGATTTCAGACTGAAAATGTAAAATATATTTTACTGCCAATAGAGCACTGACAATTTCCTGTATCTAATCGACAGACAGACAGACAGACAGACAGACAGACAGACAGACAGACAGACAGACAGACTGGCATATTCTGGTAACCGCAGCACAAAAAACACACAATCACAGCATCAAAGCTGCACAAATGTGGGACACCGATGATTTGAAGAATGGAGGAAAATAAAAGCAAAATATAAGTTGTAAACTGTTGTGTTTTTCTAGCAGTTTATGGCTATTTTACATTGGAAAAAAGAAGCACTAAAAGAAGCACTTCGAATTCTGTGAAGCTGACAGCAAAATGTAGTGAATAAATACACAATTTATGCTGTTTGCCTTTCTTTGAGTAGAGTTCTTCTTTAGTTAGACAGTACATATCGTATCGTGAGTTACCCCCTGTCTACAGGTTCTGCTCAAATCATTAAGTCTGTACCAAGGCTATTATAGTTAACGAAAACTAACAAAATAACTAAACTTTATTTCTTAACTGAAATAAAAATAAAAACGAGAGTTTTTTTAAAAACGATAACTAACTGAAACTGTATTTTGTGGTTACAAAACTAACTAAAACTAACTAAAATTATGTTGAAAATGTTCTTAGTTTTCGTCTTTGTCAACTTTTTTCATACGTAAACCTTTTTGATTGATATGAGACCTTTTTCATCCAGCTGGTTTTATGACTTAATAAACTTATTGGGGCTGAGATGGATCAGACAAAGGAAATAAAGGCAACATTTATTGTAACCTTATTGAATCTGGCACCCAACAAATACCCCATTACAGAAAATGAAAACTAACACTAAATCTGATAAAAACTAAACTAAAACTAAGCATTTTCCCAAAAAATAAAACTAGCAAACACACTATAAAAATGAATTAAAACTAACTGAATTTGAAAACAAAAATTGACAACAAAATAAAACTAAAACTAATGAAAAATCCAAAACTATATTATAACCTTGGTGTGTACACGATTGTATAAAGTCAACATACCGTACAGCATAGTTTTCTGTGCAGCTGAGCGCATTATGACTCAGCTGTGCCTTTTGTTAAAGTAGAACTGCTTTCTGCAAACTCCAGTAGTTGTCGGTTAAGTTTAAACTGCAGTGACAAGTTTTTTTTTAAATCATGTTCCACATGAAGGTGTGACATGTGAGTGTAGGAGCAAACAAAGAGTGAAAGTTGTGCACACACAAATAGAAGTAGTGGATTAACAGACAGAATAAACAGACGTTTTTTTTCTCTCTCTTACCTTATCATCTGGGTTTCCTGCATCCACGCAGTCTTTGACGTAACTGTCCAAAGAGTCGACCAAGCCTCGACATTTTCTCATCGCCTGTCTGTTGCTTTGCTTCGTGCTGCTTAGGTTTCTGTTAGGAATGAATTATAAGGTGTTAAACAGTGTTTTGAGTGTATATTATGAAGATGTTTGGAAATGTAAATCCAGCCAGTGTATTGACTTTATCTATTGTTCGGATTGAATCAGTTGAGGAAACGCCTCGCGGAAAAGAAGCGATTTAATTATCTGATATTAGTTTCACCTTGCCTTAAAAGCAAACAATAGAGATCTTATTCAGTTGTGGAAATGAATAAAACAAAAGTCGAGTCAAACAGTTACAGCTTTGCCCCGATGACACAGGAAGTCAGTCAATGTTTTACAGCTGTGTGTTTGCTGATGCAGTAGATAAGATGGTGTTTATCATGCTAGTATCACCTGTAACTGTGGTTTGATGGTGATGTTAAACATTTACAATCACACATTACAATTATTAACACGCCTTCAGGCTCTCGTGGAGTTCCTTCAGGCAGCAACTATGACAGAAAAGCTTATTTATTGCAGACAGGCTGTAAAGATTTGGAAAGAGAAAACAGGCTTGAGTTGTAAATAATAATAATAATATAATGATAATAATTTGTGTCAACAGAGGGAGATTAAATATGAATAACAGCTGCCAGTATAATAAAATACTTGCAAACTCAATGTGATTCAACAGCAGCAAAATAATCCTCTTAAAGTTGAATAAACATCTCTTTTTAGCAAAAACTTTAAAACTACATTAGTTTTTTTTTTTTTTATCTAATTTTACCTTATAAACTGTCAACTGACTGTGTGTCCTTCTTTATAGTGATCTTTAATTTGAGTAAAATATTACATTTATTTCTCAAAGAGATGGCTTAAAGTTTTATCGTTTCGCTCAAAAAGAACTTGGTCTTATACATCTACTTTTTTTAGGTGATAAATTAAGACAAATGTAGTTTCACTTTAAATAATCCTGGTCCCACACTGCAAAAAAGTGTGTCTAAAAACAAGATAAAAACACTAAAACTGAGGGAAATTATCTTGCTGCATGGATAGATAATTTCACTCGACAAGATTTCTTAAATCAAGATTATTGAATCTAGAAATAAGCATGTTCAACGCTTAAAATTAGAAATTTACTCTTAAAACAAGATAAATTATTATTATTATTATTATTATTATTATTAACACTTCTAAATCTAAAGTTGTTTTTATCTTGGTAAGAAACAAATAATTTGCAGTGCACTCTGCTTGGGCCAGTTCATCGCTGCTTGCAGCTTTAATTTATCTTGTAGCATCTAACCAGAAGTGCTTGAGCAGTAATTAAGTGAATCATAGTGCTATATATATATATACTGTATATATATATACTATATATATACATATATACTGATATATATATACTGATATATATATATATATATATATATATATATATATATATATATATATATATATATATACTGATATATATATATACTGATATATATATATATACAGTAGTAATACATGAGGGTTAACCAGTTTCATGCTGACCTCGAAAGTATTCCTCAAAGCATGCAGATGTTAAAGACAAGTCCCTGGTGTGTGTTTAATATTTTACAGTTGTATTACTGGTTTCACACAGGCGATAAGATCCTAGAGGCTTATGAGAGCTGAAGCAAAGACACTGGAGTCATATCAGGTCCTCAGTCAGATTTTCTTTTTTTTGCTTACCTCAGACATCCGGTGGCATGAAAGAAGGCTTCAGGGTCTTGGCTGGACCGGTCAGGACCTGTTGTGTAAGGCAGGATCACACGCTCCATTAAGACAGGCAGCGCGCTCTTCAGCAGGTCTGGCTTCAGGCTGTCTACAGAGGATAGATTCCACAGAAGACCTGGAAAGAAAATTAAAAACTTAGCATGTCAATCAAATTTTCAACAACTGCCTATGGTAAAACTATAAAACAAAACACCTTGATTTTATGAGTGAACATTAAAAGCAGTATCAACAGTTGAAAGTGTGAGAGCGTTGGCCAGATAACAGAAGTTGATCTTGATGCAATTGTAGTTTAACCATTTAACACATTTCCATCGAAACATTTAACTTAATCTCTAGAAAAGTACTGAGTGATTTTGGCAATGATTTACAACATGATGCAGAATGACAGCACTCAATAATAGCTTAATATGTATGTTTTTATTTATTACTTTTCTGTATATGTGTTGGTAGGTGGAGATGTATAGACTTGTGTAGTTATGTATATTACTTTTTGATGTAGATTGATGAGTATAATATCTAAAATTGACTGATATATATGTAGTTGATGAGAAATATAAATATTACAGGTGAATCTTTGTTGAAAGTTTTATATAAGTATAGTATTTGACATGAACAGAAAACAATAAGACATGAAATGTAGAGTTTATAAGCTAAACTTCATCCTACTCATTTTCAGTCATTCAATTTCAATGTTTTATTATTATTATTATTATTATTATTATTATTATTATTATTATTAATAATAATAATAATAATAATAATAATAATAATAATAATAATAATATATGGGATAGCCCCGACTATGTAAGACTATGAAAGTTTTTCTTTTTTTCCAACCTAATTATTATTTTCCTTATGCTTTTATCTACTCATTTACATTATTGTTTATTCAGGAATGCTACAAGTATGAAGAACATGATATGTAAACAAATGTACATTTCCAGTATTTACTTGGGTGGTTCCTATAAAGTAAGAATAAAATATATATATATATATATATATATATATATATATATATATATATATATATATATATAAAAAATCACTAAGCTATTCTTTATATATATATATATATATATATATATATATACATATATATATATATATATATATAAAGAATAGCTTAGTGATTGATTGACAGCAGGATCTAGAGGACTCTGTGTCTGACTTGTTTGCATGTAAAGGTGTGTGTGTGTGTGTGTGTGTGTGTGTGTGTGTGTGTGTTTGAGGGTTTCTGAGTCAACTTGTACCTGTCAGCTGTTTCTGTATCTCTACAGAGTCTGTATCTCTGAGCAGCGCTGCAGCCTCCTCGATGCCATGCGCGCGCTGTATCTCCTCCTTGTTGTTGCTGCTTTTAAAGGACAGGTTGCGGAGGGCGGCTGAGGCCGTCTGGCTGACCTGTGAGCTGGGACTGCGAAGCAGACCCACCAGGGGAGCGATCCCATTGAGCTTCAACACCTGCGAGACAAGAAAGCTTCAGTCAGGAGTCAGCAGAGTGATAATTTAACACAATACAAATGGCAAGGCTTTATTCCATCTGAAGTAGTGAGTTCAATTACACTTTGTCAGCAGTAAGGCTGTAATACAAGCAGAGGCAGGGATAACTGCATGTTAATAGTGTTTGAAGTCGCTCTCCAGACTTTTTTTTTAAAAGTATGTAAAAATACTTTGCGTGATTATTACAAGGTTCATACACTTTTTGAGTGGTCAAATTCAAGCACTTTTCAAGGACTTTCAAGGTCCATTTTCAAGCTTTTCCAGGACCTTACACCGGTTGTAAGTTGCATGTTTTAGATGAGTACTTACATGCTAAAAGGGGTAATTTCACTCAACCATACCGACAGCGATGGTTTTACACTTTTAACAACCAAAAGTACAGTTTGCTAATCAATATTCAATTTATTATTTTTTTCATTGAACATGTGATTATCTATAGTCAGATTGCAAGAGAAATACAGTAAGAATTTCAAGCATTTGCAAGCACTTTATCCAAAATCCAAGCACTTTTCAAACCTTGAAAATACAACATTAAAATTTAAGCATTTTCAAGGATTTCAAGCACCTGTACGAACCCTGTATTAATATTCTGTTAAACATGGTTTTCTCACATAAAAACACTTTGAGGAAGGGCTGGAGGCACATCTGCTCTTTCTTCCTCATTGAGAATTTCTGGATTTAGCCTCCACTCCGACTAACTAACCAACACTGCTCACGACAGATCGGCCAATAACAGAGCAGTGTGCAAAGCTCCGTGATCAGCTTTTAATCTGATGTGCCCCAAAATTGATGATATGTTAGAATAATAAGGGTAGTTAGCATGTTTTAGCTTGTTAGCTTGTAACTAGGAGTGACACACACAATGAAACATACGGACTCTGCACCGACAAGTCCGCTCTGGAGGTTTCATGTTTCTTTTCTGACTTTTGATCCGCTTTTGTAGTTGTGGCCAGTGGTGGAATGTTACCAAGTACATTTACTCAAATACTGTAAGTAAAAGTTAAGTAAAATTTTAAGGTACTTGCACTTTATTTGAGTATTTCCCTTTAAGGTAACTTTATAGTTCCAATATTTTACTTTTTACTCCACTACATTTAGCTGCCAGCTAGTTACTTTTCAGGTCGAGATTTAAGATGGAAAACATGACAAATTTAAAAAAACATAACACACTTTCATAAATTAAATCACATAACAGCATTTGAAGTAGTGAAAATTAGATCCACCTGGACGACAGTAAAATGCTGCTTACATACATGCTTCAATAATAATAATCCAATAATATATTTAGATTATATGAAACAGTCAGCATAATGACTACTTTTACTTTTGATACTTTAAGTAACTTTATGATGCTGATACTTTTGTACTTTTACTTAGGTAAGTTTTGAATGCAGGTCTTTTACTTGTGGTGGAGTAATGTCACAGTTTGGTATTATTGGTATTAATACTTTTACCTTAAGGGACCTGACCTAGCTTGCCAGACACACATTTGAATCTCAGATTAAAGCGAAGTAAACAAACAATCTCCCCCTTCAGTAGAGGAAAATGAAAACACTTCTCTAATGAAACGTTTTGCACAGATACGAGTCAGCACAATCAAGATCAGGCAGTTTAGTTTTTACAGGACAAAACAAAACCTTTTCGCGTGGAGGGAGATTTAAACTAATACTTCTCTTTGATAAACAGACGGTAAAAAAAAACTTTACGGAAGTAAGTCTGGAAAAGTGGGCGTGTGCCCCTCTCGTATAATTACCTGTCCAGATCATAGTTTCCATTGTTAAATGTGAAGTCTGCCATTCTTGTGCAGGATTCAAATTACAGAAGCATGAGGATCTCACAGGACTTGTCATGTTTTGTCTCACTGTCATCAGCCTCACTTTTTACTTTCACTGCATCAGAGCTGGATTAAGTTACAGTTTAATGTGAGATGGAGTTTTGACTGACATATGCTGAGTGCCAACTGAGTTTTCATTTTGGCAGGGCAACATATTTAATATATTCACTCCACCTCAAGGTTATTATAGTTAACGAAAACTAACAAAACAACGAAAACTAGAATTGAAAAAACATTTTCGTTAACTGAAATAAAAATAAAAACGAGAGTTTTTTTTAAAAACAATAACTAACCGAAACTGTATTGTGTGGTTACAAAACTAACTAAAATTATAGTGTAAATGTCCTTCGTTTTCATCTTTGTCAACATTTTTCATACGTAAACCTTTTTGGTTGATATGAAGTCTATTTCATCCATCGTGTTTTATGACTTAATAAACTTATTGGGGCTGAGATGGATAAGACAAAGGAAATAAAGACAACATTTATTGTGACCTTATTGAATCTCGCATCCAACAAATACCCCATTACAAAAAAATCTAAAACTAACACTAAAACTAATTAAAACTACGGAAAAATCCAAAACTATTATAACCTTGCTCCACCTCCAGCATTTCTCACAATCTCCTCACTGGAAATTTTTTTTTAAAACCTGTCCGTCAACATGATAAGGTTTACTACCTCCTCTTTAGCCTTGTCATCGATGTAAGTGTTGTGCTGAATGTAGGAAGCGCCACAGTGCTGATATGCATCTTGTCCATTTGAAAGATACTCCACAGCCTCCTTCATAGTGATATCAGCAACTCCACTGCCATTAAGCCTGCAAGAAAATAAAACGCATACATATCAGTACCGATAAATAGTTATTATGCATTATTCAGATGATGAAATTATAGCAGATAAATGGCTGCCTGATTGCTTTTTATCCATATGTAAAGCTTTAATTCAGATGTTTTCAGCCTATATATTACCATAAAGGATAGTACTCGCCTGGGCTGGTTTTAAACTACGGTATTAGGGAATGCTGGTAGGAATAATATGTGGGCAACTTTGTAGCTTGAAGGTTGCCAGTTTGAATCCTTTGAACTGGAAGGTAATGAAGCTGAATTTCTAAGTTTTGATTATCCTTTTGGTATCGGCGATAAAAAGCAGGTAATTATTAGTCATTTTGAGTGTCGGATAAAATAAATCCATGTGGTGCAAATTGTTTGAAATTAAGAAATGATGCATATGAGTCCCACTCACAATGAATCTTCTTTGGTCTTTGAATCGGTCTCAGTGACGACAGTCTTCGAGGTGGTTTTGGTCTGGTCAATTTTGCCGCACAGGAACCCGTTGTTTGCTTTGGTCTGACTTGTGCCATTCATGGTGAACGAAGGCTGGGGCGGAAGCTGAGGCTGAGACTGGAAATGGGACTGAGACTGACGCACAGACTGGAACTGGGACTGAGCCTGGTACTGGGACTGAGCCTGAGGCTTAGGCTGAGACTGGTACTGAGACTGAGCCTGAATTTGAGGCTGAGACTGGTACTGCGACTGAGTCTGAAGATGAATTTGAGGCTGAGACTGGTACTGGGACTGAGACTGAATTTGAGGCTGAGGCTGAGACTGGTACTGGGACTGAGACTGAATTTGAGGCTGTGACTGGTACTGGGACTGAGCCTGAAGCTGAGGCTGAGACTGGTACTGGTATTGGGACTGAGACTGAAACTGGGGCTGATGTTGGGATCCAGTCCTCGTTATGAACTGGCTGGTGGTCCTCTCTGTCCTGTAGGTGCCCCTGTTGGAAGGGAGTCTCTGCGAAGCAGCAGAAATCTTTGGCACGGAGCGCTGCCGGGCGAAATCAGGCTCGCTGCGGCTGGTGTCGTTCAGACCAACCGGCATGATGCAGACGGGGCCGTAAGCCTTCTCATACTGATAGGTTGTGGCTGCTGTGTTCATCTTCACACTGGTTCCCTTATTGTTGTTGAGTGGCCGGTTCTCATGGCTGATCTGCAGAGCCAAAGAATACATGTGTTTGCAATGTGTGTGGCTTATTTCACCAGAGACTTAGCATGGAGACAGAGTGACTGACATGAAGTTGGCATTGACAAATCACATTGTGAAAGAATTTTTTAGTGTGCAGCCCTGCGGGTTGGTTCTGTGAGTGGCTGACAGCTTCTAATGGGAGAGGCTGGTAAACAGACTTTCGTAGGAGGAGACACAAAGTCCCTGGAAACAGGAAACAGCTTTTTGAGGAATATATCAAATAAAGTCAACTGAGGACAACAAACCTTTGAGCCTATTTCTGGCTATTGCTATTGCTATAAGGTGCTCACAATACTGTGTCATAGGAGGATTTTGGTTTCTTCTGTTATTTCTGCAACACTGATGCATTAAATAGAGGCGAAATATAACAATTTCACTTTGATTTACTTGTAAATCAACACCAAGGCAGTCCTCAGTACTTCCCTCAGACCAGGGCAAGATTTAAAAAAGTACTTTAGACTTTTCACATTTAATTTATTCATTTTAAAGTTCCAATAGGTTGTTAGCTGATTTGTCAGTCAATAGATAATTATTATGATTATATTATAATTATCTGCAACTAGTTTAATAATAGTCCCAAAAGCGTTTTTATTTTTTGGTTCCAGCTTTTTACATGTGGGGATTTTATATTTTGTTATATATGATGGAGAATGAAATATGACTGGGATTTAGACAGTTAGTAGAACATATCGAGAAATTTAAAGATACCACTTTAGCCTCTCATGCAGTTTCTACAATTTTGACACCTTATGGACAAAATATTTAGCAATAATAAATTAAGTTGTTCGCTGCTACCCTATTGCAAGATGTGCCTTTTAGAAAAGAAGTTCTTTCAAAGATATCAAATAAGGCCAAAATCATGTTGAATCATGCAAAATTGTGCAGAGGTGTAGAAGGAAATCTCAGACACAATCCTAAGAAGTCAGCAGAGGACTCAGAGGAGTCACTCTTGCTGGTTTATGGTGTGATTAAAATACAGACAAGCTCCATAACTTACAATTCCAGACAGGCCATTCCCGTAGTAGAGTCCTCCATTAGATATGCCAGACTGTGACTTTGGGGACTCAAAAAACACAGAATCATATGAAGGACCTGTGGAGAAAAGTGAAGCATTATCAGCTGACTGATTTTCGCCTAATATACTCTGCAAATGTGGTTTTGATAATCAGCACTTTCTTTTGTCATTGTTGAATCAATAATGATTTTTATCCTATTTTATGATGGAACCCTATACAATTCAAGATTTCGGGACTAGGTGGAAATTTGAATTAAATAAATAAATAAATAAATAAATAAATACATTACTGTTGTTAATCTGAAATTTTTCATCCCAAATTCCAAAGGTGGGTTCCATGTGAAAGAATAATACATTAAAATTAATTCTTATTTTTCACTCAAGATCAACATGCTTTGGAGTGAATAATATTTACAGTTTGGGTTGGGGCCAGGATTTCTTAAATACTGAGGTGAGGAAACACATTCTCACTCTGAACTCATCAGATATGCACTTTGTGTCCCTGGCTTTCAGGTACTGACGTCCATGGGGCGTCGATTTTTGACGCATCAGGGACTGCTTATCAGTTTCCGCTCTTATCTGCATTGTGGCTTTTCAAAATAAACTTCATAAGCAACCAAACCACTTAATTAAGGTTAGGAAAAAAGAACAGGGTTGGGGTTAAAAACAACTACTTCTCCAGTTTACTACTGGACTCCGAATAACAAGTTAAGATATTAAGTCTAAAAACACAAACAATGAATGTTGTAATACATGAAAACGTTTCCCCTGAAATTCAACAAATGCAACAACAGCATCACCTCTATTTTCTTTATACTGCAATTAGTTCCAAATCACATCACAATTTCGTCACCCTGTTAAAATAATCGCCTAAGTCATTTTTTGACATTTTTTTGCCTAAATCATCTCCTCATGACGCCGGCCACCTATGGTAAAATCACCTACATCCTCAGTTGATCAGATCATGTGATTTTACCCCTTTAAGATAATGGCCCACGTCAAGTGTGTGACTTAAGCGGATTTATTATGCCTAAGTCAAAATAAAATGTGACTTAGGCAATTTTTTGAACATGGCTTTGTGACTTAAGCAAGATATGGTAACACTTTATTTTGAAGGTATCTACATAAGAGTGACATGAGCGTGTCATAAACATGACATGGGATGTGTCATGAACATTAATGACACTTTGAAGTAACATTAATGCTCATGATACTTGTCATGTCATGTTTCTGACAGGCTTGTGTGACTCTCATGTAGACACCTTCAAAATAAAGTGTTACCATATCCTGCTTAAGTCACAAAGGCATGTTCTTAAGTTACATAATTTACACACAGTGTTATTACTATGCCAATAGCCATCCTTTGTTACATCCTTTTTGAGTGAAATTTGAAAAAAAATGAATTAGGCGATTATTTTAACAGGGTGACGATTTGGAAAAGCTATATAAACCATTATTTCCCAACATAAAGGAGTAAAGTGATTAAAAGGCCTCTACACTGCCAGTAATACTGAATCCTGGAGGGAAAAAATCTACAATCAGGCAAATTAAAAATAAAGGTTTTTAATTGTATCATATAAAAGTGGTTGCTCTTACTTGTTGGGGTGGTTGGAGACAAAGTAGACCCTCTGCTGGTGCTGGAGTGCCTGGACTTGGTCCTCCTGATAGTCTGCACTTGTTCCAGGACGCGCTGCTGTCCTGAGCGGCACTGGGTAATGGACGGCAGGGCCAGCGACGTGTCGTCCACATTCCCGATGGAAATGACCGACTTCAGCGGTTCAAGACTCACCATTTTTTTTAAACCGTCAGACAACATCCAGACGGAGGCTCGGAGGGGAAGCAGTCAGCTGCGGAGTGACGGTGGTTGCCAGAGACAATAAAAGCGCACCTTGCCCTGCCCTGCACTATTAGACCGCGCCCATGCAGCGACAATACACCTACACCTCTGCACTTTCTCTTACTTGTCTTGACAAATACCACCCAGGTGTGTGGCGAACATGTGGAGCTGGTTTAAGTATTTCCCATTAACCCTGTGGAGTACATCTATTTATTGAAAATACACTGAGCATGTTTTATTTACACTAATAACTTTATTTATATATCATATGTAGACAAGCTGAAAAAGCCAATTAAAAGTACAATCTTAGGGGCTTTCACATAGTGTGACATTTATGTTTCTGGGCCATTTTTAAAATTTGAATTTTCCTTTCTACAATGAATACTATTACTATTTTTTAATTTATATGCAAAAATAATGTTTTATTATTTGTTATTTTTTATGCTGTTTTTGTGTGTACACTTCCATAGAAACCTTTGTGTGTATTTTGGTTTCCTGGCAGCTTTATACTTTTAATTTAAAAAAAGAAGAAAAATCTGACTGATAGCCAAGACTGTGTCAGGAAAAAGGAGCCATGCATGTGATGTAAGGACAGACTGAAAGATGCTGAACAGAGACAGAAATGAATGCATATGAAGTTGTCAAATTTAAACCAAAATCTCCTGGACTTCAGAGGTTTAACAGTGAGTGAAAATAACTATTCACTCAAGTACAACTCAGGGTATTTAGCTACTTTACTTGAGCATTTCAATTTTTACTACTGGGCACGCTTCAATTTAAGTAAAATTTAAATAAATGTATTTAAATAATTTAATTTACATAAAATAAAATAAAAACCACCTAAAATCTATCAAGCAATTATCAAAGTATAATACATTATTTAACCTGCATACCAGTTGCTATATTAATTAGTTAGCTCCACCTCCACCAGCTGCAATACACAGTCATGGAAAAATTATCAGACCACTTTTTCCCTTCAATTGCTTATTCATTTTAATGCCTCGTACAACTAAAGCTATATTGTTTGGACAAATATAATGATAAGAACAAAAATTGCTCATAAGAGTATAATTTAAGAGCTGATATATAGCTTTTTCCACTGTTTTCTTGATAATAACCAAAATCATTGTCAGGAAAACCATGGAAAATGTCTAGATATCAGCTATTGAATTAAACTCTTATGAGCTATTTTTGTTGTTATCATATTTGTCCAAACACATGTACCTTTAGTTGTACCAGGCATTGCAATGAACAATAACTAGAAGAAAACAAGGGTGGTCTATACATTGTCAGTGAAGAAAATGTATTGTTATATCAATAGTGGAAGAAATCCTTTACTTAAAGTAAAATTACACAATGTGAAAAACACTCCATCACAGGTAAAATCCTGCATTCAAACCCCCACTTAATCTAAGGTAAAAGTACATTATCAGCAAAATGTACAAGAATTATCAGCAGTAAAAATACTTCTTCTGCAGTAAAATGTCCCGTGTGGTTGTATTTTTACTGTCTGGCTAAGGTGAAACTTCATATCGTTAAGATAAATCTGACTTGAGATGATTTATGGAGCCAGACCATACAGTCTATGAACCAGACAGAGAAAACGTTGTGCTTCACAAATCTGTATTAGTTTATCTAACTTTTTTGGGTAAATATCAGATATTTCTCATCATTTTACTGCTTTGGGACTTGATTGTTCAATAAATAGACATCTGAAACATGACAAGGGGGCCCAACTAAACAATTATTACACTTAATTATATTAATATTTTATTATAATCTGGGTTCATAAGCAAATAAGGCTAAGAGTAACCATAGCTGTGAGATCAGTAAAAAGTATAAAAAATACTAAAGTACCTTTAAACAAAGTACTTAGCTACGCCCTTTCGGTAGCACTCTGATGAGGGCAAATTTACCAAGTGAGCCAACAGGCCTACAGCCATGTCACAATTAATTACTCTACAATAAATTTAAATGTTGCACAAGTAAAACAGAATAGATCAGGACCGATAAGGAAAAACTAACAAAGCAGGTGGAAATGTAGATTATAATCACACTATGTTAAATTAAATATAAAAAGCGAGTTCACCCTCAGCTCAGTTCAGACAGGTTTACAGTGAATGTTATTCCTCCTTACCTGCAACTGCTGCTAGAATTGGAAAATTATGCCATCATAACTATTCAATGCAAGACAAACATAGAAGGAGGAGACTAAGGATTATGCTCCATTTATTTTGCATCAATGCTAAAACAGGATATCAGAATTGGATAGGATGCAGGCAAAATATTTTGGATATAGATGAACTGCCTTAGATCTACTATAACTTACCTGTAACATCATGCAAGAAAGAGGAATATGACTTTTTGTAAAAAAAAAAAAAGCACAAGTAAAAATAAAACAGCAGCTTACCTAGTAGGATAAAAATGTTGTATACTTACTGAAAAATTGTCACTAAGCAAGGCCAGTGTTGCACCTATGGTGGAAGACTCGGCATGAGCTAATTTGCATTAGGTGTAGTGTAGCCTTATTTGCATGCAGCATATGTATTCTTTGTTTTTATGGTGTGTCTCTGAAATTCCTTTGCAAATCTACCAACTTACTGGTGTTCTTAATTGTGACAAAGCCAAATGATTTTGTTGGAGATAATGGCACCAAACGCGGTTACCTGGTATGAATAGAACCTTTTGGTGATTTACTGTGGGAAAATGCACCAATGTACCACACCCAAGGTTTCAGAATGAGGGATCTGGCAAATATGTCTTGTTATTGCTGGTGAAGTGCCAGTTTGTTGTGATTTGATTTGGAAAGTTCAGCCTTCAGATGTACTTCTATCGCTCTCTAGTGGTGAATGTGCAGATCTGTTGTGCATCAGTGGATATTGTCTGCAGTTGAAATTTGCCGCGAGTTTGTCACATTTCTTCAGAGCTACAGCAGTCAGGAATTGTGAGTATAAATTCTTTATTATTGCTTTCAGTATCATGCCCATTACAATTTTGAACTGGAATGAACATTAGGTGTTATCTTAAATTCTATTATCTTTATGAAATTAAGAACTATCAAGTACTTTTTCAAATATTGTTGTGATAGAGTAAAGTTTAAAAATGATCAGTCATCGTTAGGCTTCTGCCAAGTTATAACACTGTTTTACAGCAATATGAATCAATAAGCAAGTTCCCATCTTACATTAAAGGAAGTGGTTCGTCTGGTTAGTCAACTACGTGCACTGCACACTAAAGATATATATTAAGCATCTGTAATCTTCTACAGTACATGATGTTTTTTTAAAAAAGTGATTCACACGGTATGTGACATATTCTCAAGTGTTTTCCCACTGCTATATTTTGGGAAATAGGAGTGTAAATTGTTTCCAACATAAAGATAATTTCCAGTGCAAGACAGTGAACATGAGACGTGCAGATGGAGTTTGTCCCTTTTCTTACAGTATACAGCACTGAGAAATGCTAGAGCCTTTTTTTAAGCACTACTGGAATAACAACAATAATCTGTCCTGCAAAGAAAAAAAAAAAGTTACTGACCAAAATCTAAACCTTCAGAGTGTCGTCCGTTCAGGGGAGACCACTGTGCTTCTATGATTTAGTCCAAATCTTAAAAGGGAAGGCATGAAATTAAAACAGAAAGAACTGGTCCCGCTGAAACTACTATTGGGTGGAATGCAAGCCAGACCTGAGGCTTTAAAACACAAATGGTCACATTTATGACCTTTAAGAACAGCAGTAGCACAGAAGTAACATACTGTGTAACAGGAAGCATGTTTGTTGAGGTGCATAGAGGGGAAATCTAGGGGTAAAAAAGGCTAAAGAGGAGTATATCAAAAGTATAAAAAAAGGTCAAAGCATGTGTCCTGCACTACTTTCAGAAACGTCCTTTCAAAAACTCCATCATTCTGCAGTACAAAGCTAGATCTCAACATCGTAAAACACATTCAGAGATTAAATTACTTCCTCATTCATCCATCTTTAAGCTCACTTAAAAGGCTTCTCTAGTGAGCCCACTTTGGATCCTGAACTACTCCTCTGGGTTAAAGGCGCTGAGGTCGTGGCCCTCTGGAGGCCTCCGCTGGGCGTTGTGGGGCTGAGCCAAAGGAAAACCCCTGAGCTTCTCTTGAAGGCTCCCTACAGCCAGCCTCATCTGGTCTTCAGCGCTCTGAAGAGATTTTAGCTCCATGGTGTAGAAGATGTACAGCAGAGAGGTGGTCAGCAGGATGGCGAAGCACAACGCGGCCAGCAGGTAGAAGGAGGTACGAGGGAAAGGTTGTTCTGCTCCCAGAGCCAACCAGGGCACAGCAGCAATGGCCAGCTCCAGGAAGAGCAGAGCCAAGCCCATCACTCCGGTGCGTGATGCTGTGTAGCGCATCCTCTCAGCACAGTGCAAACCTACTTTGACTTCAGTACGCGCCTCTGTAACTATATCCACCAACTCAGCCAACTTCCCTAAAAGATGAGAGAAAAGACAGGAAAAGTAAAAAATATTGCAATAGTTGATGATTGACTTCAACACAAGTGGCATGTGTGTTTTAAAGTTAAACCGTGATCTGTGAGGCTTATTTCAGCCCCATTGTAATGGCATTAACATTACAACATGATATTAAATATCCACTGTGTTCCTTGTTAATTTAACTCATCATTCTGGTGCTTAAGACACCGTTTGAACCATGATGAAATGACAGGATGTGATCTGCGACAGGATGTGGTCTGCAACAGGACAAGCCAAAAGAGAACATCAATACCTTCCTGTAAGCAACAATACATGAGCCCATCTGATGAGCTCTCCGGGTAACCTCTGAAGATGCTGTTAATGCTGTTTTTTGCAGTATTAACTAAAGTGGAAAATAATTTGTGTATTTGCCCCATAATACATATTTGCTGCAAAATCAAACGGGTTCTTCCTTGGCCCATGCTACACTCATGAAAATTGTGCCATAAATTGTACCTTAAACATGCTGACAAACAAACTGAGCACAAAACTTGACTTGACCTCCATGGCAGAGAAAACAACACCTGTAAATATTACTGGGGTGGGGGTGATATGCTGCAGATGGGATTAAACATGGCTGATCAGTGCAGGTAGTGTTAAAATCACCCACCTCCCAAGAAAACATAATTAATAAAAAAAAATACAGCTGAAGCTGGCGGGAATGCCATTAGTTCTACAGGAATTCTGTCATAAACCAAAGTACAGGACAAATTAAAACTTTGACTTGATGACGGAGCTAGACTAAAGGTCAGGGAATCACAAAAGCTTTTTACAATGCATCCTCTGAATGTCTGTACAAAATGTCAAGCAATCAATGCTTAACTGTTGGGGCATTTTAGTCCAGATCAAAGCGATCAATATAATGTTTTTGTTGCAATTTATGTGATTTTGACCAAATATTTTTTAGTAAAATGGCAACATTAGCACACGTGCAGCCACCCTGGCGGCATGGCTCGTAAACAAACCTGCATCAGAGGCCTGATTCTTTGATTGTCTGTCACTTCCAGTCCCAGTTGGAGTGAGTGTTTCCAGTCTAAGTCCGGCGGTCAGAGCCTCATGGTCGGAGTATGGGAATGGATGGTCATGAACGGAGCCTTTGGTGGTCGACATGAAATCACAATAAAGGTCTGCTTTGGATGAACCCTGGGAATTAATAAAAGAAAAAGGCAAAAACACATTACAAATTAATATGATGATTTCGACATTTTGCAATGAACACAAGGGGATAAAATGCAGCAGTTGTGATGACATAAAGCTTTCACCCACCTTGAACAGGATGTAGTCGATTCGAATTCCCTTCTCAAAGGGGCCAAGCTCCTTTTTACTGATAAACGGGTTGTCAGCTATTAGAGTCACACCGTCCTCACATCCCTGCAAGGGAAAATAAATGTTTTAAGTATCGAAGAACAAAAAAGAGAAAAATGCATTTCTTCACTTAACAGTCAGTCTCCTGTGTTTCACAGTCTTAAACATAATTTCTGTCAGTCATGATGATATTTATCTTATTAATTTTTGAGATACAAGCCACAATGACTCTGCACAAAACAGCGTCAAAATTTTGCAGACCTACTTTCTGACCAGCTGTACATATTTAGTGTAAAATAAATTTTACAGTGCCCTCTTTCTTCTGACTTCAAGTGTATGGTTACACTGCTTTTACATCAGCATAAATGGTTTAAATAATGTGGTTAATGGGGAGCTGTTGTAAACATGTCTGATTGAAAGCCATCTGTGTTGTTACAG